>NC_053026.1:578664166-578912851 GCF_003073215.2 Triticum urartu | reverse complement strand
AGGTATGCCCGATGATGTTATCAAGAAGAAGGTCTTCCCTTTATCTTTGAAGGGAGATGCATTGACATGGTATAGGCTATGTGATGATATGGGATCATGAGACTACAAACGGTTGAAAGTGGAATTCCAACAGAAGTTTTATCCTATGCATCTTATTCATCGTGATCGTAATTATATATATATATATATATAATTTTTGGCCTCGCGAAGGAGAAAGAATCTCTCAAGCTTGGGGGAGGCTTATGTCAATGTTATATTCATGCCCCAATCATGAGCTCTCAAGAGAATGATTATTCAAAATTTTTATGCTTGGCTTTCTGACGACAATCGCTCCATGCTCGATACTTCTTGTACTGGTTCTTTTATGATGAAGACTATTGAATTCAAATGGAATTTATTGGAGAGAATTAAACGCAACTCTGAAGATTGGGATCTCGACGAAGGTAAGGAGTCAGGTATAACACCTAAGTTTGATTGTGTTAAATGTTTTATAGATACCGACGTTTTCCGTAAATTTAGCACTAAATATGTACTTGACTCTGAGATAGTAGCTTCTTTCTGTGAATCCTTTGCTACACATGTTGATATCCCTAAGGAGAAGTGGTTTAAATATAATCCTCCCATTGAAGTAAAAGTAGTTGATCTCCCTACTTATGATGATCCTGTTATTCCCACTGCTTATGTTGAGAAACCACCTTTCCCTGTTAGAATAAAGGATCATGCTAAAGCTTCAACTGTGGTTCGTAAAAGTAATATTAGAACTTATGCACCCCCTGAGCAAGTTAAAGTTGAACCTAATATTGCTATTGTTAAAGATCTCTTGGCTGATAATATTGATGGGCATGTTATTTACTTTTGTGATGAGACTGCTAGAATTGCTAAACCTGGTGCTAAAGATAAACATAGACATGTGGTAGGCATGCCTGTTATTTCTGTTAAAATAGGAGATCATTGTTATCATGGCTTGTGTGATTTTGGTGCTAGTTCTAGTGCAATACCTATTTCCTTATACAAAGAAATTATGCATGATATTGCACCAGCTGAGATAGAAGATATCAATGTTACCATTAAGCTTGCTAATAGAGATACTATTTCACCAATTGGGATTGTTAGAGACGTTGAAGTATTGTGTGGGAAGGTGATAACCCACAAGTATAGGGGATCGGAACAGTATTCGAGGGTAGATTATTCAACCCAAATTTATTGATTCGACACAAGGGGAGCCAAAGAATATTCTCAAGTATTAGCAGCTGAGTTGTCAATTCAACCACACCTGGAAACTTAGTATCTGCAGCAAGGTATTTATTAGCAAAGTAATATGATAGTAATGGTAATGGTAGCAAAAGGTAACAACAACAAAAGTAATGTTTTTGGTATTTTGTACTGATGATAACAATATCAACGGAAAAGTAAATAAGCGAAGAACAATATATGGAAAGCTCGTAGGCAATGGATCGGTGATAGAGAATTATGCCGGATGCGGTTCATCATGTAACAGTCATAACCTAGGGTGACACGGAACTAGCTCCAATTCATCAATGTAATGTAGGCATGTATTCCGAATATAGTCATACATGCTTATGGAAAAGAACTTGCATGACATCTTTTGTCCTACCCTCCCGTGGCAGCGGGGTCCTAGCGGAAACTAAGGGATATTAAGGCCTCCTTTTAATAGAGTACCGGACCAAAGCATTAACACATAGTGAATACATGAACTCCTCAAACTACAATCATCACCGGAAGTGGTCCCGATTATTGTCACTTCGGGGTTGCCGGATCATAACACATAGTAGGTGACTATAGACTTGCAAGATAGGATCAAGAACTCTCATATATTCATGAAAACATAATAGGTTCATATCTGAAATCATGGCACTCGGGCCCTAGTGACAAGCATTAAGCATAGCAAAGTCATAACAACATCAATCTCAGAACATAGTGGATACTAGGGATCAAACCCTAACAAAACTAACTCGATTACATGATAAATCTCATCCAACCCATCACCGTCCAGCAAGCCTACGATGGAATTACTCACGCACGGCGGTGAGCATCATGAAATTGGTGATGGAGGATGGTTGATGATGACGATGGCGACGGATTCTCCTCTCCGGAGCCCCGAACGGACTCCAGATCAGCCCTCCTGAGAGAGTTTAGGGCTTGGCGGCGGCTCCGTACCGTAAAACGCGATGAATCTTTCTCCTTGATTTGTTTCTCTCCGAACACGAATATATAGAGTTGGAGCTGAGGTCGGAGGAGCTCCAAGGGGCCCACGAGGTAGGGGGCGCGCCCCCACCCTCGTGGCTAGGGTGTGGGCCCGCTGGTCTTGATATTTTGCCAGTATTTTTTATTATTTCCAAAAATACGCTCCGTGGAGTTTTAGGTCATTCCGAGAACTTTTGTTTCTGCACATAAATAACACCATTGCAATTCTGCTGAAAACAGCATCAGTCCAGGTTAGTTTCATTCAAATCATGCAAGTTAGAGTTCAAAACAAGGGCAAAAGTGTTTGGAAAAGTAGATACGACGGAGACGTATCAACTCCCCCAAGCTTAAACCTTTGCTTGTCCTCAAGCAATTCAATTGACAAACTGAAAGTGATAAAGAAAAACTTTTACAAACTCTGTTTGCTCTTGTTGTTGTAAATATGTAAAGCTAGCATTCAAGTTTTTAGCAAAGATTATGAACTAACCATAGTCACAATAACTCTTAGGTCTCATGTTTACTCATATCAATGACATAATCAACTAGCGAGCAATAATAATAAATCTCGGATGACAACACTTCCCCAAAACAATTATAATATGATATAACAAGATGGTATCTCGCTAGCCCTTTCTGAGACCGCGAAACATAAATGTAGAGCACCTTTAAAGATCAAGGACTGACTAGACATTGTAATTCATGGTAAACGAGATCCAATCAGGTCATACGCAATGTAAACTAATAGTAATGAACGCAAACGACAGTGGTGCTCTCCAACTGGTGCTTTTTAATAAGAGGATGATGACTCAACAAGAAAGTAAATAGATAGGCCCTTCGCAGAGGGAAGCAGGGATTTGTAGAGGTGCCAGAGCTCAGTTTTGAAATAGAGATGAATAATATTTTGAGCGGTATACTTTCATTGTCAACATAACAACCAAGAGATGGTGATATCTTCCGTACTACACACATTATAGGTGGTTCCAAAACAGAATGGTAAAGTTTATACTCCCCCTCCACCAACAAGCATCAAGCCATGGCTTGCTCGAAACAACGAGTGCCTCCAACTAACAAGAGTCCCAGGGGGGTTTTGTTTGCAATTATTTTGATTTGATTTGCATAAGGCATGGGACTGGGCATCCCGGTGACCAGCCACTTTCTCGTGAGTGAGGAGCGGTGTCCACTCCTCTTGAGAATAACCCACCTAACACGGAAGATACAGACAGCCCTAGTTGATACATGAGCTATTCGAGCATAGAAAACATGATATTTATTTGAAGGTTTAGAGTTTGGCACGTACAAATTTACTTGGAACAGCAGGTAGATACCGTATATATGTAGGTATGGTGGACTCATATGGAACAACTTTGGGGTTTATGGGATTGGATGCACAAGCAATATTACCACTTAGTACAGGTAAAGGCTAGAAAAAGACTGGAAAGCGACCAGCTAGAGAGCGACAACAGTCATGAACATGCATTAAAATTAATCAACACCGAATGCATTAATCAACACCGAATGCAAGCATGAGTAGGATATAATGCACCATGAACATGAATATCGTAGAGGCTATGTTGATTTTGTTTCAAGTATATGTGTGAACATGTGCCAAGTCAAGCCACTCGAATCGTTCAAAAGAGGATACCACCCTATCATACCACATCACAACCATTTTAATAGCATGTTGGCACGCAAGGTAAACCATTATAAGCTCCTAGCTAATTAAGAATGGCATAAGCAACTATAATCTCTAATTGTCATTGCAAACATGTTTATTCATAATAGGCTGAATTAGGAACGATGAACTAATCATATTTACAAAAACAAGAGAGGTCGAGTTCATACCAGCTTTTCTCATCTCAATAAGTTCATCATATAATCATCATTATTGCCTTTCACTTGCACGACCGAACGATGTGGATACTAATAATAGTGCGCGTGCATTGGACTAAGCTGAAATCTGCAAGCATTCAATAAACAGGAGAAGACAATGCAATGTGGGCTCTTTTGTTAGATCAACAAAAATGCATATAAGAACCACTTCAACAATTTAATCATGATCTTCTCCTATCGACCCCCAAAGAAAAGAAAAGAAAAGAAATAAAACTGTATACACGGGAAAGCTCCCAATAAGCAAAAAGAAGAACAAGAAGTCTTTTTGGGTTTTCTTTTTAATTACTACTACAAGCATAGAAAGTAAACTAATTAAAAGCTACAACTAATTTTGTTTGGTTTTTTCTTAAGGTTTATCAAACACACAAGAAGAAAGGATAAAAAGAGAAAATAAACTAGCATGGATATTACAATGAAAAAGTATGAGCACCGACATCTAGCAATGAGTGTGTGAACATAAATGTAATGTCAGTGGGAAATACGTACTCCCCCAAGCTTAGGCTTTTGGCCTAAGTTGGTCTAATGCCACGGATGACCTGGCGGATATCCATAGTAATAGTTGGGGTCGTACTGCGAAGAAGATGACTCTGATTGCCACTGGTTGGCAATCATCTCCGGATCCCACTGGTAATTAGACTGTCGTGGAGGATCAACTTGTGGTTCCGACTCTGGCTCTATGGCTGATGTAGGGTTCCGGTAGGCGTGAATAGCCTCCAACGAACAAGGTACTTGCTTGTAGATAAATCAAACAAGGAAGGAGCAGGCAGGGTAATAGTCTCAGGATGATGTTTATCAAAGAACAATTTGTATTTGAGCTCATTTCCCCTATTCTTAACAATAAAATCGTGTGCTACCATACTCTTATATTCTAAATAAATAGGAGGCAGCAATTTTTCTTCCTTCTCATAATGCCTAATAGGTATGTTAAAATGTGCAGCTAGGCGCGAGGCGAAGATGCCTCCAAAGACGGGGCCCTTAGTACGGTTAAGATTTAACCGCTTTGGAATAATAGAACCCATGCTGAATGTATCATTAGGAAATAAGGCATGGCACAAAATAACAATATCAGTGGCACTCAGGTTTCCACAGTTTCCGCGCCCAATTAAGCATCTACTAGAAAATATAGCAAAGTAATGTAGAACAGGAAAGTGTATGCTAGTAGTTCGCACATCGGAAACCTTCCTTGTGTTCCCCTACAGTGATGGTATCAATAAACCCATCCACATCGCCGCGATGTGGTTCCTCTTTGATGCCCTCGAAAGGGATGAAACAAACCCGACAAAAATCATGAAGTGACATCTCCTTATGCTCATCATATAAATAAAACTCCACCGTAGGTGGTGAGCTCCTAGCATGGAAATAAAAGTTTTGCACAAAGATATTGGTGAGTACAAGATACTATTCGCGCTGGTCGTGGAGGAAGGCGGTGAGGCCTGCATTCTCAGCCAATTCATAGAAATTATCATAAATCCTGGCTGCTCTCAAGAAATCATTGGAAGGCCATTCACACGGCCGAACCTCCGCAATGCGGGGCAGATTATACTTGGGCCTCTTTGCTTCTTTATTTTTCTTTTCTTTCGAGCTTCGACTCGATGAGCCCCTTAAAAATCTCTTCATTATTTTCGGAAAAATTCTGAAATTTTTAGTAACTTCAAATAAAAGTGAACCAAACTCAACAAAATTGATAGCAACTACTCCTACAAGTGCCTAGAGCCTATATCATGCATCAAAACTACTTGGAACCACATAAATTTGACATGCAAGATGAAGAACAGGATCACCTAAGCAGCAAAAATATGCAATGAATAAAGCACTACAACAAAAACTAATTGGACCAATGGAGGAGTCACATACCAAGGAACAATCTCCTAAAGTAGTTTTGTGAGAGGTGCTTTGAGCAAGGAGATCGAAAATCGCAGCAAAATGAGCTAGAACTCGTGCTTGAGCTGGATAATGGTGTTTGTGTGAGGAAGAAGGAGTGTGTGGGTGCAGGAATAAGTGGAGGAGGGCCACCATGGGCCCACGAGCCAGGGGGGCGCACCCTCCACCCTCGTGGCCAGGTGGATGCCCCCCTGCTGTGTTCTCAGTGCCAAGTATTCTCAAATATTCCAGAAAAAAACATATTTAAATTTCACGGCATTTGGAGAAATTTTATTTTTCGGGTATTTTTATAGTGCACAGATAATCAGAAAACAGACAGAAATTACTATTTTTGCTTTATTTAATATAAATAATAGAAATTCAAAAGAGGGTACAAAGAGTTGTGTTTTCTAAATTCATCCATCTCATGATCATCAAAAGGAATCCATTAACAAGGTTGATCAAGTCTTGTTAACAAACTCATTCTGAATAACATGGAACCGGAGAGTTTTCGAATAATACTAGGTTACCTCAACGGGGATATGCACATCCCCAACAATAAGAATATCATATTTCTTCTTGACAGTAGGTAGAGGAAATTCAAAACCTCCAAAAATAATCGATGGAATTTTTCCAATAGAATTAATACTATGAACTTGAGGTTGTTTCCTCGAAAAGTGTACCGTATGCTCATTACCATTAACATGAAAAGTGACATTGCCTTTGGTGCAATCAATAACAGCTCCTACAGTATTCAAAAAGGGTCTTCGAAGAATAATATACATACTATCATCCTCGGGAATATGAAGAATAACAAAGTCCGTTAAAATAGTAACGTTTGCAACCACAACAGGCACATCCTCACAAATACGACAGGTATAGCAGTTAATTTATTAGCCATTTGCAAAGATATTACAGTAGGTGTCAACTTGTTCAAATCAAGTCTACGATATAAAGAGAGAGGCATAACACTAACACCGGCTCCAAGATCACATAAAGCAGTTTTAACATAATTTCTTTTAATGGAGCACGGTATAGTGGGTACTCCTCGATCTCCAAGTTTCTTTGGTATTCCACCTTTAAAAGTATAATTAGCAAGCATGTTGGAAATTTCAGCTTTCGGTATCTTTCTTTTATTAGTAACAATTTCTTTCATATACTTAGCATAAGGATTCATTTTGAGCATATCAGTTAATCGCATACGCAAAAAGATAGGTCTAATCATTTCAGGAAAGCGCTCAAAATCCTCATCATCCTTTTTCTTGGATGGTTTGGGAGGAAAATGCATGGGTTTTCGAACCCAAGGCTCTCTTTCTTTACCATGTTTCCTAGCAACAAAGTCTTTCTTATCATAACGTTGATTCTTTGTATGCGGGTTATCAAGATCAACAGCAGGTTCAATTTCTATATCATTATCATTGCTAGGTTGAGCATCATCATGAACATTATCATTAACATTATCACTAGTTTCAGGTTCATTACCAGATTGTGTTTCAGCATCAGAAATAGAAATATCATTTAGATTCTCAGGTATTTCAGCAATAGGTTCACTAAAAGCATGCAAAGTGTGACACCCCAAGACCGGAGCTTCAGATGCCTTCCAGGGTTTCCGGGTTTCGTCGTGTGATTTGTTTGGTTCTTTGCATTCATCATTGCATCATGAGCATTGCATCATGTCATCATGCCATCATGTCATTTCTGTTCTTAACTCAACTAAATAAATGGCATGGATCTTTGATCCATTTAAATCGAGGGAATTCACATGATGATTCTCTTTATAACATATCCTCCCGATATTAGGGAGCTATATTAAATATTCCATTTTCGGAATCACCCATGAACACACTTGCAAATAATCACATGCCTTTTCTCGCTTCAAGTTTGGTCCCCAAACTTTGCCCATTATTTCTTTCATCGCTTTTCCGGAGCTCCACCAAAAATCCGAACATTTTTGGACCTCCTATCACCCACTTCCTATTCAAATCATTTGAATTAAATTCAAATGAGTTTGGATTTATATTTTTCAATCTTGGCCATTTCTATTTTCTTCGAACGAGCATATTTTGTGAGTCCAAGAAAATTAACCACATGCCCTAATTCTTCTTCCAACCTTCTCTTGTCTTCTTTCCTTTCTTCTAGTTCCCTATTAATGAAACGAGAAAGGAGGAAGAGAGAAGCCCAGCCGCCACTTGTGTCCAGCCGGACCAATTTGACCCAAGGCCCAGGCCATCCCAAGCCCTTCAGCCAGGGCGGCCCATCCTGCTTCATGGCCTGCTAGGCCCAGCCGCCTCCACTAGTGCCTCAACCCTAGGCCGACCGAAACCTTTCCCCGCTCGATCCCGTGGCCTCTCCCTCATCTCCACCCCGCCGCCAGGAGTCCTGCGCCCGATTCCCGTCTCCCTTCGTCCTCCTCTGCGCCGCCAAGTGTGAGGGAGAGAACGGTAGCGCCGCTCGCGCTCGATGCCCGTTGCCCTCCTCTCCTACCTCGCGCCCCGCTGCCCCATCGTCCTCGCGCAGCCGCATGACAGCCGGAGCGCCGCCTCCCACGCTCCTCCCTCCTCTCGCTCACCTACACCACCAATTCATGCCGCCTCCGCCGCCCTTGCCTGGTCCCGGCCGTACACCACCGTCAGGGCCCCGTCCCCACCTCCGGCTCGCCAAAGCTCGTCGCCTTGCGGCCGCCGCGGGCCAACGCCACCTCTGGCCTCCCCTTCGTCGGCGTCGTCTCCTGCTCCTCGCCTCGAGCAACGACGTTTCAAGGCCGGCCTCATGCAGCTCGTCGTTGCCGGAGTTCTCCACCACCAGCAAGCAGCCGCGCCATGACCCTCCTCGCGTGGCGTCTCCACCTTCCGGTCCATCCGC
This sequence comes from Triticum urartu, assembly GCF_003073215.2. Taxonomy (NCBI): domain Eukaryota; kingdom Viridiplantae; phylum Streptophyta; class Magnoliopsida; order Poales; family Poaceae; genus Triticum; species Triticum urartu. Next base: position 578,904,034 of record NC_053026.1, on the reverse strand, counting down.
GAGCAAGCTGCCCCTGTTGCCTCTTGTTCTTGGCCGCAGAGATCCTTCGACGACCCGTGTACCTTGTCGTGACGCCGGTGGACTTCCTTGATCCTTCGGCTGCCAAGATCGCAAGGCCGCCACTAACCGAAGGAGCCCACGGCCACCACGTCAACCTGCCTCTCTTGTCGTTGCCAAAACCAGCAGTCCAGGAAACGCCAAGACCAAACGTTTTTGTTTTCACCAAATTCCGTCAAACTGACCGTGTACGTCTACTGTCACCGTGGTTTTTTTTCATCAAGTTCGACTACGGCATGAAGTTGTGAACAACTACGCGGAGTCGCGGAGAACGACTACAGACGGGACCCGTCAAGTTCTTCTACGTGCGTGTACGACTACACATCCAAGATGCGTCTAGTACCTCTACGGAAGACCCAAACGTCTACGATACGTGTACCACGACCGTTGCCAAAGACCGTCGAGTGAACAACTACCCTCGCGGTGGACTCGACAAGACAATGTGTACAACTACTTTCATGATGATAGTGCTCCACTACCGTCGCAAGAACGAGATCGACGAGTCCGAAAACCCCTAGTACCACGACAACCCCGAAGGGACTCGGATTCTTCAAGTTCATCTTCGACACGTGTACCACTTCTTCCTATGACCGTCCCGAGAACGTCTACTTCCTCTACTTTGCACCGAACGAGAATTGTCCCGTTTGCACGCTTCGAAGGTATAACCTCGAAACGACGCCTGTGAACGAATGAATGCATGTTGTACGAGATGCACCCTTGTTCGCCCTGAGTCCGAATTTGCGGTGCACGTTGCCCCTCTTTTGTCTTGTCGAGTTACCAAAACCGGAATGTTGCCGTGGCATCATTTTTGGATTCGTCGCTGTGGCACCCTTTCTTTCCACCACGGTGACAAATGCTTGATAATATGCTCATGTCAACATTTTCGTAAAATTGCATAAACTTGAACATGGCATCCGCATCATGTTAACAACATCAAGAATGGTTTAAATTGTTGTTTGCATTAATTTTCTAAATGTATATGGGGATTTACCGAATTTTTTGTTTGTTATATCCGGCCCCATTTAAATTGTTTAGATAGTATAGTTTTGTTATGCTTCACCTCTTGCCATGTTCACCAACATTTAATATTGCTGAGTACCTAACCGGGAGAGAACTAAATAATTAAATGTGGTGTTTCTTCAATATGCAACTTGTTGCATATTGAGCTCCACTTAACTTGTAGTTTTGCTTGTGCACTTTGCCAAGCCATGCTTAATTAAACCGGACATGCATCATACTTGGTTGTGCATCATGCCATGCTTATGTGGTGGTTGTTTACTATGTTGTTTGCTTCTTTCCGGGTTGCCTATCTCATTAGCTTCGGTTTCGTTCCGGAGTTCTGAGGATTCGTCCGTTTGTCTTCTTCATGGACTCGTTCTTGTTCCTTGCGGGATTTCAGGCAAGATGACCATACCCTCGAAATCACTTCTATCTTTGCTTGCTAGTTGCTCGCTCTATTGCTATGCTACGATACCTACCACTTGCTATATCATGCCTCCCATATTGCCATGTCAAGCCTCTAACCCACCTTGTCCTAGCAAACCGTTGTTTGGCTATGTTACCGCTTTGCTCACCCCTCTTATAGCTTTGCCAGTTGCAGGTGAAGATGAAGTTTGTTCCTTGTTGGAACTTGGATATTTTGTTCGGATATCACAATATCTCTTATTTGTTTAATGCATCTATATACTTGGTAAAGGGTGGAAGGCTCGGCCTTATGCCTGGTGTTTTGTTCCACTCTTGCCGCCCTAGTTTCCGTCATACCGGTGTTATGTTCCTTGATTTTGTGTTCGTTACGCGGTTGGGTTATAATGGGAACCCCTTGACAATTCGCCTTGAATAAAACTCCTCCAGCAAGGCCTAACCTTGGTTTTACCATTTGCCACCTAAGCCTTTTCCCTTGGGTTCTGCAGACTCAAGGGTCATCTTTATTTTAAACCCCCGGGCCAGTGCTCCTTTGAGTGTTGGTCCAAACTAGAGCACCGTGCAGGGCCATCCCTTGGCAACTTGGGTTACGTCGGCTCATGTACACTTAGCTTATCTGGTGTGCCCTGAGAACGAGATATGTGCAGCTCCTATCGGGATTTGTCGGCACATCGGGTGGTCTTGCTGGTCTTATTTTACCATTGTCGAGATGTCTTGTAACCGAGATTCCGAGTCTGATCGGGTCGTCCTGGGAGAAGGAATATCCTTCGTTGACCGTGAGAGCTTGTGATGGGCTAAGTTGGGACACCCCTGTAGGGTTTAGAACTTTCGAAAGCCGTGCCCGCGGTTATGGGCAGATGGGAATTTGTTAATGTCCGGTTGTAGAAAACTTGACACTTAACTTAATTAAAATGCAACAACCGCGTGTGTAGCCGTGATGGTCTCTTCTCGGTGGAGTCTGGGAAGTGAACACGGTTTCGTGTTATGCTTGATCGTAAGTTAGTTTCAGGATCACTTCTTGATCACTTCTAGTTCACGACCGTGCTTTGCTTCTCTTCTCGCTCTCATTTGCGTATGTTAGCCACCATATATGCTAGTGCTTGCTGCAGCTCCACCTCACTACCTTTTCCTACCCATAAGCTTAAATAGTCTTGATCGCGAGGGTGTGAGATTGCTGAGTCCCCGTGACTCACAGTTTACTTCCAAAACCAGTTGCAGGTGCCGATGATACCGTGCAGGTGACGCAACCGAGCTCAAGGAGGACCTCGAAGAAGATCGTGTTCGTTGTGTTGTTTCGTTTTCCAGTTGATCAGTAGTGGAGCCCAGTCGGGGCGATCGGGGTTCTTTTGCATTAGGGGTGGTCTTTCTTTATTTTGGTTCTGTAGTCGGACCTTGATTGTATTCTGGATGATGTAATGCTATATTTATGTATTGTGTGAAGTGGCGATTGTAAGCCAACTCTTTATCCCTTTCTTATTCAGTACATGGGATGTGTAAAGATTACCCCTCTTGTGACATGCCTACTATGCGGTTATGCCTCTAAGTCGTGCTCCGACACGTGGGAGATATAGCCGCATCGTGGGTGTTACAAGTTGGTAATCAGAGCCTTCCCCGACTTAGGAGCCACTTCGAGTCCTTCTAGAAGTAAATAAAGGAAATGCTTATTCAACTACGGCACTGTCGGACAACCGACCGGATTCAAGCCCTAGCCCCTCAACTCGGACGGACTTGTGGAAATCCTCGAAAACAAGTATTGCTCAACTCACCTATCTATAACATAGAAATGTTGCATCCAACCCTGGAACGAGAGGTAAAGAATAGGCTACCATACGAGATGAGACGACTTCATTCTTGGCTTTCATCCCTACGCTTAAGAAAGATAAGGGATTGGATTTCATACCTTTTATTTAGAGCTCCGTCGTTCCGACTGGAAAATGTAACCTTCCACCATACGTAAACCAAACCTCTTTGCTTTCTGGCTTTTCCTTCCAATAAACATCAGGGTGCGAATCTGAGTAGTTCCTTGCTCAAGACCACAAAGTAAGAGCGAAGCAGAACCGGTTTTCAATTCATCGAAACTCTTGAAAAGTTCCTTCGTCGCTCCGGTGAGGCCTCCTGAGTGTTTTGACTCTTCTCTTCTCAAATTTCACTAAAAAAATATTTAGGATCACACGGGTATCTTGGAATCGTTCCGATGGTTTTGTGACGAGAACATTGTTCTTGGTGCCTCCTGGTTGTGGCAGTGTCCCGGGGAGTTGAGCTCCGAGGTGTTGTCGTCACGATTTTATCTTGCAGTCACTACAAAAAAAAGACACATCCATGACATTTTGGGCCAAATGAAATTTTTTTTCTGTCATACATATGACACTTCTATGACGATAATTGTGACAAAACCCGGTATCATCATAGATGTGGTGGGATCCTACTTCTATGACAAAAAATCATGACAGAAAATGGGCTTTTCGGCCTGGGCGGGCTGGAGACGCAGCTGCATGACATTCTTCGGGCCGTCCATGATGGAAAAAACCGTGGTAGAAGCGAGGGGGAGGAAAATTTCGGGGAGTTCCCGGTTACGGTGGGAGGGCGGGGCCGAGCGATGCGCGTTTCTCTCGTACACGTACGCGCGTGTGTGCGAGGCGTTGGCTCTAAGTGAACCCGAGCGAGGTGTTGGGCTCTAACTGAACCCGAGCGATTGCACTGCAGGCTACGCATTACTGAACCCGATCGATCGATCGATGGCTGTTAACTGAACCCGATCGAGCGATTCCTTCGCTACTGCTGCTAACTGAAGCCGATCGATGGGATAAACAGTGAGCGTTGCGGAGGGGGGGGGGGCGGGGGTATGGATGAACAGTGAGCGGTGGCGTTGTCTCTGGATGAACAGGACCCCGTGGTGTGGTGGAGGGCTGGATGAACAGTAGACGGTGGAGGGGTGCCCGTGGAGGGGTGGATGAACAGGACCACGTGGTTTGGAGGGCTGGATGAACAGTAGACGGTGGAGGGGTGGTTGAACAGGACCCTGTGGTGTGGAGGGCTAGATGAACAGTAGACGGTGGAGGGGTGCCTGTGGAGGGGTGTTTGAACAGGACCCCGTGATGTGGAGGGCTGCATGAACAGTAGACGGTGGAGGGGTGGTTGAACAGTAGCCGGTGGAGTAGCGCGCGGTGGAGGCTGGATGAACAGGAGCCCGTGGAGGCTGGAGGAACAGGAGCCCGTGGAGGCTGGAGGAGGTCGACGGTGGAGATGAACAGTATCCCGTGGAGTCCCGTTTTGCGGTACGCCACACCCCTCCCGATGAACAGGACCCCCGTTTCGACTGTAGCGCTCCAACACAAGTCCGTTCCCTCTATTTTGCGGTACGCCACACCCCTCCCGATCAACAGGACCCCCGTTTCGACCGTAGGAGGTCCATTTCCTCCGTTTTGCGGTACGCCACACCCCTTCTGATGAAAAGGATCCCGTTTCGAACGTGGCCGGTCGAACACAAGGCCGTTTCCTCCGTTCTGCGGTACGCCAGGCCTCGTTTCCATCGCCTGTTCCGTCCAAGCCCTCCCGATGAACACAACGCATTCCAGTGCCTCCCCATGAACACGACGACGACGCTGTTTCTCCGTTCCGACCCAGCCATGTACACGAGCCCTCGCCGTACATATGCGCGAGTAGGCATTCGAGACCCCGCCCGCATGTACACATACGTGGCCGTATTTTCTTTCTTGCACCCTGACCGCTGTACGTACGTGTACATGCTACGTGCGCGCCTCTACTACGACACGTGGGCGCCTGTACATCGACCAGTATATATGTACGTACATGTTCGCGACCAGAATGACAACGCTACGTACGCTTCGAGCAGGTGGGTCCCGACTGTCAGGCACTTCCTTGCGTGCGAAGAGGTAGCTGGTGGGTCCCATCAGTCAGGGGGGCGAATTGTTTTGTTCTTTTGCCTGGACGCACTTCCTTGCGTGCGAAGGTGTAGCTGGTGGGTCCCAGCAGTCCGGGGAAACGTTTTTTTCGTGAAATACGGTGGCCCGTCCGATGGGTCCCCGCTGTCAGGTGGAGGAAGAATTATTTTGCACATAATAAGGAGGCACTTCCTTGCTGCGGCCGTGGACCCAGCTGTCAGCCTCTCCACGTACAGTCCACGTCCGATGGAAGTCGTTCCTTGACCATGTTGACCACGCCGCGTCGAGAGCACCAGGGCGGTGGACGACGGCGAGGCCTAGGAAGGGGATGACAGGGAGCCGGGGAAGACGCGTCAGTGGAAGCCCGCGCGGAGAGGAGTACGAGGGTTCACTGGTTCGGCTGTGGTGTGAGGTTGCCATTGCCGCAGGGCCTGGCCAGTGGTGGGAATAGTAGGGGGCGGTGAGGCCTCCACGGCAGCACAGCCGGCCACGGGAGGCAGGAGCATGCGGCACGACCGGCGCTGCTTTGGGCGGCTGGAGCAAGAAGACCAGAGGTTGAAGAAGCACTACGGCCGTTGGATGGACATCGTACGGTCACTGGAGCTAGAATCGTTCATATTGACTAAATTTGACAAAGGCCCCCATCCCAGTCAACTTAGTAGGCCCACAAGTCAGCCTCCCACCATGGTGGGTCCTAGCTGGTAGGGGGACTATTCATTTTTTTGTGCGTAATAAGGAGGCACTTCCGGTAGGTCCGAGCTGACAGCGGGGGGAACGTTTTTTCGCGAATTACGCTGGCCCGTCCGGTGGGTCCGAGCAGTCAGGGGGGAAACATTTTTTCGTGAAATAAGGTGGCCCGTCCGGTGGGTCCCTGCTGTAAGGTGGAGGAATAATTATTTTGCGCGCAATAAGGAGGCACTTCCTTGCGGCCGCCTGGACCTAGCTGTCAGCCTCTCCACGTACAGTACTCTTCCGATAGAAGTCGGTCGTTGACCACGCCACGCCGAGAGCACCAGGGCGGTGGTCTGGACGACGGCGAGGCCTAGGAAGGGGACGATGCGGAGCCGGGGAAGACGCAGCAGTGGAAGCCCGCGCGGAGAGGAGTACGAGGCTTCACTGGTTCGGCTGCGCTGTGAGGCTGCCGTCGCCGCAGAATAACAGGGGTGTGGGTGAGTGGGGGGATGGCCTGGCCAGCGGTGGGAGTAGTATGGGGGCGGTGAGGCTTCCGCGGCAGCACAGCCGGCCACGGGAGGCAGGAGCAGGCGGCACGACCGGCGCTGCTTTGGGCGGCTGGACCAAGAAGACCAGAGGTTGAAGAAGCACTACGGCCGTTGGATGGACATCGTATGGTCACTGAAGCTAGAAACATTTATTATTTACTAAGTTGACAAAGCCCTTGGTACGCTCCAACTTAGTAGGCCCACAGGTCAGCCTCCGAAACGGTGCGCCCCAGATGTCAGGGGGAGGAATCATTTTTTGGGCGGCCGAAGCTAAGAATATCCAAGATTGAAGAAGAAGCACGACATCCGTTGGATAGACATCCAACGGCCACTGCTGCTAGAACCGTGTGTTGACTATAATAAGTTGGCAAAGCCTTGCATACGCGTCAACTTATTTTTTTAGGGGACGCGTCACTTAGTAGGCCCACAAGTGTGTGGTAGAGAACTTATAGCCCATTTGCGTTTTGTAAGAATGTACAACCCGTTTTGGAATTCTAATGGAATTTACAACAGCCCATTTACAGTTTGTTAAAAGTACAGCCCATTTTTTAGCTAGGACAATGATTAATAATTTCAACCAACCGTTGAAGACAGAATTCAATAAAATTTCCCACATTTTGATGGGCTTCGAAATATTTTTATCCCGAAATTTATAGTCAGATTAAATATAAATTTGTATTACGTAAAAATCCAACGAAACATTGCGCGCGCAATAATGAAAATTTAAGATTTTCAAAATCCATAAATAATATTTTATAAACTAATTTCGTGTTTGGTGCATGTTTTTATAGTTACTGCCCAGTTTTTATATTTACATCCCATTTATTATTTTTTAAAGCCCATTTTCCTGTTAAGCCTAATGCATCCCTCCTAGGAAAGATTTGCAGCCCAGCGTTGCGGAGAATAACAAGTTGACCTTGCCTGGGTATTCCTCAAAATGACGTATAGCTGGGCTAGCCATTTTCATCTTGAAAAAAATTAGTATCTGGGATGGATATCTGGCTTGGGCTAGACGGGCCACAGCCCGCCCAGTTAATACCCTGCTCTGAACAGCAACGAAATCATCGCCAAGAAAAACTCTGCAGTGCTCACGCCTCAAAAACACAAATACTGCTCGAGTTGCTTGGTCCTAACTGTCGGCCGCACCTTGTGCAATTCTCTCGTTTATATTGACTACATAGGTTGACAATGGTGTGGGACCGTGATGTCAAGAAACCAGGAGAAAGCAAAAAAATATTGTTGTACATAATAAGGAGGCACTTGCGTACGTACGACTATGGCCCTAGTGGGTCCCTAGTGTCATCCAGTCAAAATAAAGTCATCTCCTGAATCCTCATGTTTGTTGACGATGTTAACAATGCTCGGCGCCACGGCGAGCGCAACAACTCGAAGGACAACGGAGAGGGCCTCACGGGCCCTACGGATGGTCTGATACGGTGCCCGCTACACATTCAGGAAGCCAGGATCATCGGACACCTATGAGCACCTTCGAGAAACTGAGACGGCATGAAACGGTAAGGCCTCGCTTGGGAGCTCTGGTTTATTTCAAACCTGTATTAACATACAAGTGTAATTTACTCGTCATAAAAAACAACGCGTAAAATACAGGCGTAATGAAACCGAGGGCCCGAGGTCTATAAGTAAAACCGGCGGGTTACGCATGTAATTTGAGAGACCAATGTATATTTTACGAACACTGCTATATGGACGACATTACCAGACGATACAAGCACGACGTGCATATCATGCCATCCATGGGCAAGGCTGTAACAACAGCTAACGGCTGGATTAGCAATCGTCCGAGTGTCGTTCAGCGTTTTTATCGTGTGTCAAGTACTTCCGATATTTTACTAGTCGAAATCGACCAACCAAGCGCCTTCGCCCGAGACCATCTGCTTTAATTTACAAGCGTCAGTTTTACAAGCGGTTTTGGTTGGAAAACGACGATCCAATCACGGCCTAATATCATGAGTTGGTCGGAAGATCATATGGTTTCACGTCTAATCTACCCGACTTGTCGTATAGGCTATGAATGAAACATCAGACGATGAACTTCTTAACCACGGAAACAACAGAAGAGGATGATCTTCTTAACAAGCAAATGACTGGCATTAGATCGACATGCAAAACAATACAAAGCATTATTCTCAGGAGGCACGGTGAACAGCTCGTGATGCCGCATGCCACAACATTCCGAGCTCAACTTTGCAATCAAACACAAGGCCTGGCATTACATAGAAAATATTCAGAACAAACTCTTAACACAGGAATATCTCAGCAGAGTAACTATTTACTTCTAAACTGAACACAGGAATAGGAAAAAACACTTGACGCTACTCACAGCAAGGGCGTCCCACTCAAAAATATCAAATGCATGTCTTCTAGCTAACATCAATGAGCAAATTTTGACAAGATTTTCCAATTCCAATATATTAAACTAACGTCTTCTTGCTAACATCAATGATTAAACTTTGACAAGCTTTTCCCATTCAAAATATGTAATGCCTATGATCGTGGATCCTGTCGTAGCTTTTATACTTGTTTGGGCACTTTTTGCCCAGGGCAGTCCACGTATTGTTAAATTGCCAATGGTCTCTGCAGACTAGTCATGTCACCAGTGTCTAATAATACTCTGTAAAGCTTCTCGGTCATTCCTTCTGTAATGTAGCGCAAACAGTGATTGCTTCTTTCTGCAAAGTGGAACGACCAACTAGACCCAGTAATGCAGTAGTTTTCCTTACACATTGGCTCCTTTTGTGCAGTTCAACTAAATTCGAAGTCGGAATAAAACCGAGCTTTAATTTTGATATCCCTGTAAGCAACAATAGGTATAAGGGAAACAATTACTAAGAAATAACGGTTGATGACTTGTACTCCCCAAAGAAAAGCATCTACTGATCTACTTTATCTTAATGGGAAACAAAGTAGGAGAGTAGCAATTCTCCATCAGTGTGATTCATTCATATTGACTGAGACATTATCTTAACAATGCCTTGTTTCAACATGTATAAAGAACAACAAAGCTTATAAAGGGGGTGATGCTGAATTTGTTGTAACAAAGCAACACTAGTAGAAAACAGGGCTATGGTCCAGGCCGGGTCAGCCCATTAGTCCTGTTTCAGTCTAGAACCGGGACCAATGTGGGCATTGGTCCCGGTTCGTGAGCCCAGGGGGCCGGCCGGGCCACGTGGGCCATTGGTCCCGGTTTGTGGGATGAACCGGGACCAATGGGCCTCGCTCCTGGCCCACCACCATTGGTCCCGGTTGGTGGCTTGAACCGGGACCAAAGGCTCCCCTTTAGAGCCGGCTCATGTCACCAACCGGGACCAATGAGGTGCCTATATATACCCCCTCGCGCAAGAGCAGAGCACAATGCTCTGTTTTTTCTGGCCGAGGGGGAGAGGGCTTTGTGGTGCTCTAGCTCACCTCCTATGCACATGAGGTGTTCGATGGAATGCCCGAGCCACACTACTTAAGCTTTCTCCTCTCGAAGCTCGACCTCCAAGCTCCATTTTCCTCGAGATTTTTCTAGATTTAGCGGTCCGTCACGCCCCGTCCCCGTCTTCACCGCCGTCGATCACCCGCGCCGATCTCATCACCGACACCACCGTGGTGAGCCTCTTGTTCTTATCTTCTTTCTGAAAGGAAAAATATTCTTACTTGTATGTTTAGATAGATACTTGTATCATTTTCTTACATTTATTATTGCATCTTATATAGTGCGATGGTTTTGGTATCCGCCCCCGTCGGCCCTCGTCCTGTCTATGATTCGGATGTGGTATGTATATTATCTTTATAACTATTGGTTCATTTATTGTTTATGAAAATTATGCCGACCAACGTGACATAGATTTTATTTATCTAGGATGTATTTGAATCGGAAATGCCAACCGACCCTATTGTCGTGAGGTTAAATTTAGTTGAAGAAGAAAACAATTTGTTAAAGGAAAAAATAAAAAAATTGAGGAGGAGAAGATGATATTGGAGTTGCATGTTGCGGATGTCGTCAATGATCACAAGATCAAGATGGATGCAATGCGCTTGAAGATTAGAAAGATTAGAAAATATGCCATTCATACCGAGGCTTGGTATCATTATGCCGCTGGATCAATTGTTACCTTGGTTGCGATTATGATCGCATTTGTTTTCGCATTGAAATGTTTTACGTAGTTTCAATGTATGGTTTAATTAATTAGATGCTCTGGAGAGCTATATGTTGTTAGATGAGAACTATGTATGCACTTTGGTTTTAATGTGGTGATGAACTTCTATTAATTTGGACACTTAATTATATATAATGCACGCAGATGAACCGGCAATGGATGTACGGTGACAAACACACCCGCGAGTACATTAAGGGCGTGCATGAGTTTCTCGATGCGGCTGAGGCAAACAAGCAGAATGGTTTTATGTGTTGTCCATGCACTGAATGTGGGAATACGAGGTCTTACCCTAACTGGAAAATCCTTCACTCCCACCTACCTTACAAGGGTTTCATGCCAGACTATAATATTTGGACGAGGCACGGAGAAATAGGGGTTATGATGGAAGACGGCGAAGAAGAAGAGTACGATGACAACTATGTGCCCCCTGAATACGGTGATGTTGCAACGGGGGGAGCTGGTGAAGATCAAGAGGAACCATACGATGTGCCCAATGATGCTGCCACGGGTGAAGCTGCTGAAGATCAAGAGGAACTAGACGATGTGCCCGATGATGATGATCTCCGCTGGGTCATTGTCGATGCAAGGACGCAATGCATTAGTCAAAAGGAGAAGCTGAAGTTTGATCGCATGTTAGAGGATCACAAAAAAGGGTTATACCCCAATTGCGAAGATGGCAACACAAAGCTCGGTACCATACTGGAATTGCTGCAGTGGAAGGCAGAGAATGCTGTGGCTGACAAAGGATTTGAGAAGCTACTGAAAATATTGAAGAAGAAGCTTCCAAAGGATAACGAATTGCCCGACAGTACATACGCAGCAAAGAAGGTCGTATGCCCTCTAGGATTGGAGGTGGAGAAGATACATGCATGCCCTAATGACTGCATCCTCTACCGCGGTGCATACAAGGATCTGAACGCATGCCCGGTATGCGGTGCATTGCGGTATAAGATCAGACGAGATGACCCTGGTGATGTTGACGGCGAGCCCCCCAGGAAGAGGGTTCCTGCGAAGGTGATGTGGTATGCTCCTATAATACCACGGTTGAAACGTCTGTTCAAAAACGAAGAGCATGCCAAGTTGATGCGATGGCACAGTGAGAACCGAAAGAAAGATGGGAAGTTGAGAGCACCCGCTGACGGGTCGCAGTGGAGAAAAATCGAGAGAAAGTACTGGGATGAGTTTGCGAAGGACCCAAGGAATGTATGGTTTGCTTTAAGCGCGGATGGCATTAATCCTTTCGGGGAGCAGAGCAGCAATGACAGCACCTGGCCCGTGACTCTATGTATGTATAACCTTCCTCCTTGGATGTGCATGAAGCGGAAGTTCATTATGATGCCAGTTCTCATCCAAGGCCCTAAGCAACCCGGCAACGACATTGATGTGTACCTAAGGCCATTAGTTGAAGAACTTTTACAGCTTTGGAATGGAAATGGTGTACGTACGTGGGATGAGCACAGACAGGAGGAATTTAACCTTAAGGCATTGCTGTTCGTGACCATCAACGATTGGCCCGCTCTCAGTAACCTTTCAGGACAGACAAACAAAGGATACCACGCATGCACGCACTGTTTAGATGACACTGAAAGTATATACTTGGACAAATGCAGGAAGAATGTGTACCTGGTCCATCGTCGATTTCTTTTGACGAACCATCAATGTCGAAAGAAAGGCAAGCATTTCAAAGGCGAGGCAGATCACCGGAAGAAGCCCGCCATGCGCACCGGTGATCACGTGCTTGCTATGGTCAATGATTTACACTACGTAATCTTTGGAAAGGGTCCCGGTGGACTAGCTATTCCGAATGACGCTGAGGGACACGCACCCATGTGGAAGAAGAAATCTATATTTTGGGACCTACCCTACTGGAAAGACCTAGAGATCCGCTCCTCAATCGACGTGATGCACGTGGCAAAGAACCTTTGCGTGAACCTGCTAGGCTTCTTGGGCGTGTATGGGAAGACAAAAGATACACCTGAGGCACGGGAGGACCTGCAACGTTTGCTCGAAAAAGACGGCATGCCTCCGAAGCAGTATAAAGGTCCTGCCAGCTACGCTCTTACGAAAGAAGAGAAAGAAATCTTCTTTGAATGCCTGCTCAGTATGAAGGTCAGGACTGGCTTCTCGTCGAATATAAAGGGAATAATAAATATGCCAGAGAAAAGGTTTTAGAACCTAAAGTCTCATGACTGCCATGAGATTATGATGCAACTGCTTCCGGTTGCATTGAGGGCGCTTCTACCGAAAAACGTCCGATTAGCCATTGTGAAGCTATGTGCATTCCTCAATGCAATCTCTCAGAAGGTGATCGATCCAGAAATCGTACCAAGGCTAAGGAGTGATGTGGCGCAATGTCTTGTCAGTTTCGAGCTGGTGTTCCCACCATCCTTCTTCAATATCATGACGCACGTCCTAGTTCATCTAGTCGACGAGATTGTCATCCTGGGGCCCGTATTTCTACACAATATGTTCCCCTTTGAGAGGTTCATGGGAGTCCTAAAGAAATATGTCCGTAACCACGCTAGGCTAGAAGGAAGCATCTCCATGGGCCATCAAACAGAGGACGTTATCGGGTTTTGTGTTGACTTCATTCCTGGCCTTAACAATATAGGTCTCCCTAAATCGCGGTATGAGGGGAGACTGACTGGAAAAGGCACTCTTGGAAGAGACTCAATAATATGCAGGGACAGATATTCTTGGTCTCAAGCACACTACACAGTTCTACAGAACTCTACCTTGGTGACCCCGTATGTCGATGAACACAAGAACAGTCTGCGCTCCAAACACCCGGAGCAGTGCGACGACTGGATTACATGTGAACACATCAGGACTTTCAGCAGTTGGTTGGAAACACGTCTCAGAGGTGACAACACTGTTTGTGATGAGTTGTACTTGTTGCCCAGGGGACCATCTTTGACTGTATTGACTTACAAAGGATATGAGATAAATGGGAATACATTTTACACGATCACCCAAGATCAAAAGAGCACCAACCAAAACAGTGGTGTCCGCTTTGATGCAGCAACCGAGAGCGGAAAGGATACATATTATGGTTATATAGTGGACATATGGGAACTTGACTACGGACCTGATTTTAAGGTCCCTTTGTTTAAGTGCAAATGGGTCAATCTGTTAGGCGGCGGGGTACAGGTAGACCCACAGTACAGAATGACAACAGTGGATCTGAAAAATCTTGGGTACACTGACGAACCGTTCGTCCTACCCAATGATGTGGCACATGTTATCTATGTGAAGGACATGTCTACCAAACCGAGAAAAAGAAAAGATAAGGAAGCGAATACATCATACGATGAGCCAAAGCGCCACATAGTTCTTTCAGGAAAAAGGGACATCCTGGGAGTGGACGGCAAGACTGACATGTCTGAAGATTATGAAAAGTTTCATGAAATTCCTCCCTTCAATGTCAAGGCTGACCCAGGCATCCTGATAAACAATGAAGATTATCCATGGTTACGGCGCAATAAGCAAATGACACAAGCGAAGAAAAAGTGAAGACTTTCTCCCGCAACTTTGCAACACACGAACATGCTACCATTGTCCGTTTTGTACATGCACATGCTATGTGGGTGAAATTATGATACCATCCCAACTTTCAACTTTTTCAGAGTTCATTTGAAATGCTTTCATGTCTTATGGTTCGGCCCTCGTAATACCATGACCATTAGTCCCTGGCCCATGCCAACTTTTAACTTTCAACTTTCAACTTTCTAAAACTAATGGCACTAATAGAAACTTTCAACTTTCATCTATTCTCATTTTTTTAGTAAGTTAATCACAAACTTATGATTCAAACAATTTTCAACGAATTCAAATTTTAACTATTCAAATTTGAAAACTAATGGCACTAACAGAAAGTTTATAATTTTTCTAAAACTAATGGCACTAAGAGAAAGTTTATAATTTTGCTGACCTAAAATCAAAAAGAATTAAAAAATAAAGCAAAAATAAAAGGAAATAAATAATGCAGAAAACAAAACAAAAAAACTGGAAAAAAAATAAAATAGCAATAATAAGTATTTTGTTGTAAGTAGAAACAAAATAAAATAAATAAAGAAACAAAGAAAACAAAAAACAAAAAAGTGTTTTCAAATTTGAAAAAATGGCACTAACAGATAGTTTATAATTTTTCTAAAACTAAAAGCAAAAAGAATTAAAAAATAAAGCAAAAACAAAAGAAAATAAATAATGCAGAAAACAAAACAAAAAATTGGAAATAAAAATAAAAATAGCAACAATAAGTATTTTGTTGTAAGTAGAAACAAAATAAAATAAATAAAGCAACAAAGAAAACAAAAAACAAAAAAGTGTTTTCAAATTTGAAAACTAATGGCAATAACAGAAAGTTTATAATTTTTTTCTAAAATTAAAAGCAAAAAGAATTAAAAAATAAAGCAAAAAACAAAAAGAAATAAATAATGTAAAAAACAAAACAAAAAACTGGAAAAAATATTTTTATAGTAAAGTTAATCACAAACTTGTGATTCACACAAATTTCAAAGAATTCAAATTTTAACAATTCAAATTTGAAAAGTAATGGCACTAAGAGAAAGTTTATAATTTTTCTGACCTAAAAGCAAAAAGAATTAAAAAATAAAGCAAAAAACAAAAAGAAATAAATAATGTAAAAAACAAAACAAAAAACTGGAAAAAAAATTGCCACCTATTGGGCCACCACGGCCTGAATACGACTAGAAACCCAACATGGGCCAGGATTCAGGCCCGTAGAAGGCCCAATAGGCCCACAGGCAAAGCAGTGTCAGATTAGGCCCATAGGCCTGCAGTTCAGAGGAGTTCGAGAGGGAGGAGGCAGCAGAGCTTATAAACAGGTGTTGGGCGCTGTCAACTAGCGAGGTAGGACTAAACTTCTGGGCGCGGGGCAGCACAAGGCCATTGGTCCCGGTTGGTGGCACCAACCGGGACTAAAGGTGGCATTGGTCCCGGTTGGTGCCAGGAACTGTGACCAATGCCCCCCTTTAGTCCCGGTTGGTGCCACCAACCGGGACCAAAGGCCGCCGCTTCCTGCCCTTTGGGCTGCTGAAAATTGCCTTTGGTCCCGGTTGGTGGCACCAACCGGGACTAATGCCCACCTTTAGTCCCGGTTTGTGCCACGAACCGGGACTAAAGGTTTTGCTATATAAGTTCACACTTTGGAAATTTTCACTCTCATCTCTCGCAGTTGCCGCCCCGACGGCGACGCCGCCAGGCTGCCCCGCCGTCGCCGTCGCCTCGCCCGTGCCCGTCGTCGCCCGCGCCCTCGCCGTCGCCCGGGCCCCTGCCCCGGCCCGCCCCCGTCGCCGTCGCCCGCGCGCCGCCCCAGCCCGCCCTCGCCGTCGCCCGCGCCCCTGCCCCGACGCCATCCTCGCCGCCGACCTCTCCTCAGCTTGGTCAGGCCGCCAGCGCCCTCCCTTTGCAAATTTTTTTAGGTTATTTTCATTTGTAGAAATTTTTTATGTATCTAGGAATATTTTTGTTCATAGATGATAGATGATCATATGATGATTTTTTTGTTCATAGATGATAGATGATCAGATGATGTTTTTTTGTTCATAGATGATCATATGATTTTTTTAGGTTATTTTCATTTGTAGAAATTTTTTATGTATCTAGGAATATTTTTGTTCATAGATGATAGATGATCAAATGATGATTTTTTGTTCATAGATGATAGATGATCAAATGATGTTTTTTTTGTTCATAGATGATCATATGATTTTTTTAGGTTATTTTCATTTGTAGAAATTTTTGTTCATATATGGATATTTAGGGGGTCGAGGGTCGAGAACTAGTTTAGGGGGTCGAGGGTCGAGAACTAGTTTAGGGGGTCGAGGGTCAAGAACGTCGGACATTCATGAGAGAGGCGGGGAAGAAGGGGAAGAAGAGGGAGAAGAAGAGGAAAAAGAATAAAAAGAGGAGAAGAAAGAATAGAGGAGAAGAACTTCTTCTCCTCTATTCTTTCTTCTCTTCTTTTTTCTTCTTCTTCTTTTTTATCTGGAACGAGGGTCGTCGAGGGGGCGAGGGGGGGGACGGCGAACATTCATGAGAGAGGCGGGGAAGAGGGAGAAGAAGAGGAAAAAAAGAAGAGGAAGAAGAAGAATAAAAAGAGGAGAAGAAAGAATAGATGAGAAGAACTTCTTCTCCTCTATTCTTTCTTCTCCTCTTTTTATTCTTATTCTTCCTCTTCTTTTTTTTATCGGGAACGAAGGCATGTCGAGAGTGTCGTCGAGCGGTCGAGGGTCGGGAAACTAGGGCTTACCCGAAGAAGGAGAAGAAGAGAAGAGGAAGAAGAGGAGAACAAAAAGAAAAGGAAAAAAAGAGGAAGAAGAAGAAAAAAGAGAGGAGAAGAAGAAGGAATAGAGGAGAAGACTTTGTCAGTTCTTCTTCTCCTCTAGCTATTCCTTTCTTCTTCTCCTCTTTTTTCTTCTTCTTCTTCTTCTTCTTCTTAATTTTTATCGGGGGTTCGAGGGTTCGAGGGGCCGAGGATCACCGAGGGGTCGAGAGAGGTTTTCTAGTGTAAAAGTATTGAAGAAATCCATGCCTTCATCATTAGCCAGAAGTAACCAGGGCATGTTGGTACGAAGTTCTGCAAAGTTGTTCTAGAATGGAGTCCCGGATAGAATAATCCACCTTTTGGTACGAATTCAGCGAAGGCCTTCCAAATAGCGATATTCAGAAGGCTCTTGCTGAACTTTGTACCAAAATGCGAATTATCCTATCTGGGACTCCGTTCCAGAACAACTTTGAAGAGCTTCGTACCATCATGCACATGTTACTTTCACCTAATGATGAAGACATGGTTTTGTTGAATCCTTTGACACTAGGCAACCTCCCGACCCCTCGGCGATCCTCTCGAACATGAGAGGAAGAAGAGGGTCGTCTAGGGGTCGAGGGTTCCAGGGTCGTCGAGGGTTCGAGGGGTCGAGGATCGCCGAGGGGTCGAGAGAGGTTTCCTAGTGTCAAAGTATTGAAGAAATCCATGCCTTCATCATTAGCCAGAAGTAACTAGGGCATGTTGGTACGAAGTTCTCCAAAGTTGTTCTGGAATGGAGTCCCGGATAGAATAATCCGCCTTTTGGTACAAATTCAGCAAAGGCCTTCCAAATAGCGATATTCGGAAGGCTCTTGCTGAACTTTGTACCAAAAAGCGAATTATCCTATCTGGGACTCCATTCCAGAACAACTTTGAAGAGCTTCGTACCATCATGCACATGTTACTTTCGCCTAATGATGAAGACATGGTTTTGTTGAATCCTTTGGCACTAGGCAACCTCCCGACCCCTCGACGATCCTCTCGAACATGAGAGGAAGAAGGGGGTCGTCTAGGGGTCGAGGGTTCCAGGGTCGTCGAGGGTTTGAGGGGTCGAGGATCGCCGAGGGGTCGAGAGAGGTTTCCTAGTGTCAAAGTATTGAAGAAATCCATGCCTTCATCATTAGCCAGAAGTAATTAGGGCATGTTGGTACGAAGTTCTGCAAAGTTGTTCTGGAATGGAGTCCCGGATAGAATAATCCACCTTTTGGCACGAATTCAGCAAAGGCCTTCCAAATAGCGATATTCGGAAGGCTCTTGCTGAACTTTGTACCAAAAAGCGAATTATCCTATCTGGGACTCCGTTCCAGAACAACTTTGAAGAGCTTCGTACCATCATGCACATGTTACTTTCACCTATTGATGAAGACATGGTTTTGTTGAATCCTTTGACACTAGGCAACCTCCCGACCCCTTGGCGATCCTCTCGAACATGAGAGGAAGAAGAGGGTCATCTAGGGGTCGAGGGTTCCAGGGTCGTCGAGGGTTCGAGGGGTCGAGGATCGCCGAGGGGTCGAGAGAGGTTTCCTAGTGTCAAAGTATTGAAGAAATCCATGCCTTCATCATTAGCCGGAAGTAACCAGGGCATGTTGGTACGAAGTTCTGCAAAGTTGTTCTGGAATGGAGTCCCGGATAGAATAACCTGCCTTTTGGTACGAATTCAGCAAAGGCCTTCCAAATAGCGATATTCGGAAGGCTCTTGCTGAACTTTGTACCAAAAAGCGAATTATCCTATCTGGGACTCCATTCCAGAACAACTTTGAAGAGCTTCGTACCATCATGCACATGTTACTTTCGCCTAATGATGAAGACATGGTTTTGTTGAATCCTTTGACACTAGGCAACCTCCCGACCCCTCGGCGATCCTCTCGAACATGAGAGGAAGAAGAGGATAAAAAAGAAGAGGAAGAAGAAAAAAAAGAGAAGAAAGAATAGAGGAGTTCTTCTCCTCTATTCTTTCTTCTCCTCTTTTTTTTTCTTCTTCTTCCTCTTTTTTTTATCGGGAACGAGGGTCATCGAGGGACATAGATGTAGTGTCGTCGTTGTCGATATATACCCCCTCCCGATAGCTTACTATGATTGGCACTAATATATCCATCTGTCATGTTTGAATAATAATTGCCATGTTGTAAATATTTGTAGAAACTATGGACACCGCCCTAGACGAAGCAAAAGAAGCGTTGTTGAGGGACATAATCGCAGAAGGAAGTGATGCCATCGCGTTGTTTCTCAACGAAACCGATGGTCTGGAAGGAGAGGGTGAACAAGCTGGCTACGGTGACCTAATGCTGGTGCAAGAAGAAGAACATGAGGACGGCTCCGATGACCCAATGCCGGTGCAAGAAGGAGAAAGTGATGACGGCTCCGGTGACCGAACCGAGTCCGGCCAGGTATATATATTAGTTAAGCCTGTGCTGACTAGCTGATTGATGCATTCATTGTTTTGGTAGGTGCACATATTAATTAAGTCTTTGTTCTTTTTTCTAGCCCTCCGGATCGAGCACAACTTCGGTAAAGAGACGAGGCCCGAAAAAAAAGTTGAGCTCGGATGAAAAGTTTGAGATCATAGCAATCGCGCCCAACGGCCAACCGATTGAACCCCTCAGGACAAAGAGCGCATTTGTTGCTCAGTGCGGGGTTCTGGTTAGGGACAAGATCTCGATAAGCATCCAATAATGGTTTAAGCCGGCTACTGAAGACCCTGAGGTGTCTTATGTCAATGATATGCAGAAAAATGATCTTTGGACTGAGCTGAAGTCAAATTTCACCCTACCGCCAGAGGATAATCCAGAGAACCCAGTTAAAGAGAAATTAATCAAGTCTTTTGCTCTTAAGAGGATGGCATAACTATTCAGGAGGTGGAAGAAAGAGCTGAATAAGTTTGTCGAAAATAATGAGACACCAGAATTCAAGGGCAGATATGAGAAGATCAGAGATCACTGGCCCGAATTTGTGGCCCACAAGACATCGGAAAATAGTAAGAAGATGTCGGCGACAAACAAGCAAAATGCTGCGAAGAAGAAGCTTCACCATCGCACGGGGTCAGGTGGCTACCTCGTAGCCCGGCCTAAGTGGTCCAAGACTGAGAATGATCTGGTTGATAAAGGGATCGAACCAGAGACAATTACCTGGCCAGACCGTTGCCGGACTTGGTTCTTCGGGGCTGGCGGAACCTTGGACCCTGTAACAGGGAAGTGAAGGAAATATGCCCTAGAGGCAATAATAAAGTTATTATTTATTTCCTTATATCATGATAAATGTTTATTATTCATGCTAGAATTGTATTAACCGGAAACATAATACATGTGTGAATACATAGACAAACAGAGTGTCACTAGTATGCCTCTACTTGACTAGCTCGTTAATCGAAGATGGTTATGTTTCCTA
The DNA here is from genome assembly GCF_003073215.2 of Triticum urartu. Classification (NCBI taxonomy): domain Eukaryota; kingdom Viridiplantae; phylum Streptophyta; class Magnoliopsida; order Poales; family Poaceae; genus Triticum; species Triticum urartu. Next base: position 578,883,558 of record NC_053026.1, on the reverse strand, counting down.
ACCATGGACAAAGACTTGTTATTTGATTAATGGGATCACATCACTAGTTGAATGATCTGATTGACATGACCCATTCGATTAGCTTAGCACCCGATCGTTTAGTATGTTGCTATTGCTTTCTTCATGACTTATACATGTTCCTATGACTATGAGATTATGCAACTCCCGTTTGCCGGAGGAACACTTTGTGTGCTACCAAACATCACAACGTAACTGGGTGATTATAAAGGAGCTCTACAGGTGTCTCCAAAGGTACATGTTGGGTTGGCGTATTTCGAGATTAGGATTTGTCACTCCGAATGTCGGAGAGGTATCTCTGGGCCCTCTCGGTAATGCACATCACTTAAGCCTTGCAAGCATTGCAACTAATGAGTTAGTTGCGGGATGATGTATTACGAAACGAGTAAAGAGACTTGCCGGTAACGAGATTGAACTAGGTATTGGATACCGACGATCGAATCTCAGGCAAGTAACATACCGATGACAAAGGGAACAACGTATGTTGTTATGCGGTCTGACCGATAACGATCTTCGTAGAATATGTAGGAGCCAATATGGGCATCCAGGTCCCGCTATTGGTTATTGACCGGAGACGTGTCTCGGTCATGTCTACATTGTTCTCGAACCGTAGGGTCCGCACGCTTAAAGGTTTCGATGATAGTTATATTATGAGTTTATGAGTTTTGATGTACCGAAGGAGTTCGGAGTCCCGGATGAGATCGGGGACATGACGAGGAGTCTCGAAATGGTCGAGACGTAAAGATCGATATATTGGACGACTATATTCGGACATCGGAAAGGTTCCGAGTGATTCGGGTATTTTTCGGAGTACCGGGGAGTTACGGGAATACGGGGGGAGAAGTATTGGGCCTTATTGGGCCATACGGGAAAGAGAGAGGGGCTGCCTAGGGCAGGCCGCGCGCCCCCAAGGCCTAGTCCGAATTGGACTAGGGGGAGGGGCTGCGCCCCCTCCTTCCTTCCCTTCTCCCTTCCCCTTCCTTGTCTCCTACTCCTACTACATGGAAGGACTCCTAGTTGGACTAGGAAAGGGGGAATCCTACTCCCGGTGGGAGTAGGACTCCCTAGGGCGCGCCATAGAGAGGGCCGGCCCTCCCCTCCTCCACTCCTTTATATACGGGGGCAGGGCACCCCATAGACACACAAGTTGATCTTCGATGATCGTTCCTTAGCCGTGTGCGGTGCCCCCCTCCACCATATTCCACCTCGGTCATATTGTAGCGGTGCTTAGGCGAAGCCCTGCGACGGTTGAACATCAAGATCGTCACCACGCCGTCGTGCTGACGGAACTCCTCCCCGAAGCTTTGCTGGATCGGAGCCCGGGGAGCGTCATCGAGCTGAACGTGTGCCAAGAACTCGGAGGTGCCGGAGTAACGGTGCTTGGATCGGTTCGGATACCGGGAAGACGTACGACTACTCTACATTGTGCTCAACGCTTCCGCTTTCGGTCTACGAGGGTACGTAGACAACACTCTCCCTCTCGCTATGCTATCAACCATGATCTTGCGTGTGCGTAGGGAAATTTTTTGAAATTACTACGTTCCCCAACAGTGGCATCCGAGCCTAGGTTTTATGCGTTGATGTTGTGCACGAGTAGAACACAAGTGAGTTGTGGGCGATATAAGTCATACTGCTTACCAGCATGTCATACTTTGGTTCGGCGGTATTGTTGGATGAAGCGGCCCGGACCGACATTACGCGTACGCTTACGCGAGACTGGTTCTACCGACGTGCTTTGCACACAGGTGGCTGGCGGGTGTCAGTTTCTCCAACTTTAGTTGAACCGAGTGTGGCTACGCCCGGTCCTTGCGAAGGTTAAAACAGCACCAACTTGACAAACTATCGTTGTGGTTTTGATGCGTAGGTAAGAACGGTTCTTGCTACAGCCCGTAGCAGCCACGTAAAACTTGCAACAACAAAGTAGAGGACGTCTAACTTGTTTTTGCAGGGCATGTTGTGATGTGATATGGTCAAGACGTGATGAGATATAAGTTGTTGTATGAGATGATCATGTTTTGTTGAAGTTATCGGCAACTGGCAAAAGCCTTATGGTTGTCTCTATTGCATAAGATGCAAGCGCCAAATAATTGCTTTACTTATCGCTATGCGATAGCAATAGTTGCAAGAGCAATAGTTGGCGAGACGAACCATGTGACGACACATTGATATAGATCAAGATGATGGAGATCATGGTGTCATGCCGGTGACGATGGAGATCATGACAGTACTTTGGAGATGGAGATCAAAGGCACAAGATGATGATGGCCATATCATGTCACATATTTTGATTGCATATGATGTTTATCTTTTATACATCTTATTTTGCTTAGTTTGACGGTAGCATTTTAAGATGATCTCTCACTAATTATCAAGAAGTGTTCTCCCTGAGTATGCACCGTTGCGAAAGTTCTTCGTGCTGAGACACCACGTGATGATCGGGTGTGATAGGCTCTACGTTCAAATACAACGGGTGCAAAACAGTTGCACACGCGGAATACTCAGGTTATACTTGACGAGCCAAGCATATACAGATATGGCCTCGGAACACGGAGACCGAAAGTCGAGCGTGAATCATATAGTAGATATGATCAACATAGTGATGTTCACCAATGAAACTACTCCATCTCACGTGATGATCGGACATGGTTTAGTTGATTTGGATCACGTGATCACTTAGAGGATTAGAGGGATGTCTATCTAAGTGGGAGTTCTTAAGTAATATGATTAATTGAACTTAAATTTATCATGAACTTAGTCCTGGTAGTATTTTGCAAATCATGTTGTAGATCAATAGCTCGCGTTGTTGCTTCCCTGTGTTTATTTTGATATGTTCCTAGAGAAAATTGTGTTGAAAGATGTTAGTAGCAATGATGCGGATTGGATCCGTGATCTGAGGTTTATCCTCATTGCTGCACAGAAGAATTATGTCCTTGATGCACCGCTAGGTGACAGACCTATTGCAGGAGCAGATGCAGACGTTATGAACGTTTGGCTAGCTCAATATGATGACTACTTGATAGTTTAGTGCACCATGCTTAACGGCTTAGAATCGGGACTTCAAAGACGTTTTGAACGTCATGGACCATATGAGATGTTCCAGGAGTTGAAGTTAATATTTCAAGCAAATACCCGAGTTGAGAGATATGAAGTCTCCAACAAGTTCTATAGCTAAAAGATGGAGGAGAATAGCTCAAGCAGTGAGCATGTGCTCAGATTGTCTGGGTACTACAATCGCTTGAATCAAGTGGGAGTTAATCTTCCAGATAAATAGTGATTGACAGAATTCTCTAGTCACCATCACCAAGTTAGTAGAACTTCGTGATGAACTGATATGCAAGGGATAACGGAAACGATTCCCAAGCTCTTCGTAAGCTGAAATCATGAACGGGTAGAAATCAAGAAAAATATCAAGTGTTGATGGTTAGACAAGACCACTAGTTATCAAGAAAGGGCAAAGGGAAGAAGGGGAACGTCAAGAAGCTAGACGGCAATCAAGTGCTGCTCAAGTGAAGAAGTCCAGTCAGGAACTCAAGTCCTGAGATATTGACGAAGTCTTTTGCATGCAAGGGTACCTAGGTTCACTAGGAAGCGGACTATCTCGAAGTAGGAGGGATCGCTTGCGATAAGAAGGTGGCAAAGTGAACAAGGTAATTGGATTTCCGGATATAAGAGGGTGTGGTCTTTAACATAGCTACGCTTTAGGATGCAGACCCGTAATTTGATACGCCGGTGTGAGGATTGCTAAGACGTGTACATCGAACAGGAGTAACGCCAAGATGATAAAACAAAGATCTTGAGTTATAAGGGTGAAGCTGCACGATGTGTGTTGGAAGGAGTTACACAGAGATTGTAGATGATACAATTCATCCGCACACTCCCCTATACTTTCGAGGATTAGTGTTGAACCTAAATAAGTGTTATTTGGTGTTTGAGCATTGATGAATATGATTTGATCATGTTTATTGCAATACGGTTATTCATTAAAGTCAGAGAATAATTGTTGTTCTGTTTACATGAATAAAACCTTCGATGGTCATACACCCAATGAAACAAGTTCGTTGGATCTCGATCGTAGTGATACACATATTCATAATATTGAAACCAAAAGATGCAAAGTTAATAATGATAGTGCAACTTATTTGTGGCACTGCCGTTTAGGTCATATTGGTGTAAAGCGCATGAAGAAACTCCATGCTGATGGGCTTTTGGAATCACTTGATTATGAATCACTTGATGCTTGCGAACCATGCCTTATGGGCAAGATGACTAAAACGCCGTTCTCCGGAACAATGAAGCAAGCAACAGATTTGTTGGAAATCATACATACTGATGTATGTGGTCCGATGAATATTAAGGCTTGCAGCAGGTATCATTATTTTCTGACCTTCACAGATGATTTGAGCAGATATGGGGATATCTACTTGATGAAACATAAGTCTGAAACATTTGAACAGTTCAAAGAATTTCAGAGTGAAGTGGAAAATCATCGTGACAAGAAAATAAAAGTTTCTACGATATGATCGCAGAGGTAAAATATTTGAGTTACGAGTTTGGTCTTCAATTAAAACAATGTGGAATAGTTTCACAAACTCATGCCACATGGAACACCACAGCATAATGGTGTGTCCGAACGTCATAACCGTACTATTAGATATGGTGCGACTATGATGTCTCTTACCGATCTACCACTATCGTTTTGGGGTTATGCATTAGAGACAGCTGCATTCACGTTAAATAGGGCACCATCTAATCCGTTGAGACGACACCTATGAACTGTGGTTTGGCAAGAAACCAAAGTTGTCGTTTCTTAAAGTTTGGGGTTGCGATGCTTATGTGAAAAAGTTTCATCCTGATAAGCTCAAACCCAAATCGGAGAAATGTGTCTTCATAGGATACCCAAAGGAGACAGTTGGGTACACCTTCTATCACAGATCCGAAGGCAAGACATTCGTTGCTAAGAATGGATCCTTTCTAGAGAAGGAGTTTCTCTCGAAAGAAGTGAGTGGGAGGAAAGTAGAACTTGATAAGGTAATTGTACCTTCTCCCTTATTGGAAATATTTCATCACAGAAATCTGTTCTGTGACTACTACACCAATTAGTGAGGAAGCTAATGATGATGATCATGTAACTTCAGATCAAGTTACTCTCGAATCTCGTAGGTAAACCAGAGTGAGATCCGCACCAGAGTGGTACGGTAATCCTATTCTGGAGGTCATGTTACTTGACCATGACGAACTTGCGAACTATGAGGAAGCGATGATGAGCCCAGATTCCGCGAAATGGTTTGAGGCCATGAAATCTGAGATATGATCCATGTATGAGAACAAAGTATGGACTTTGATGGATTTGCCCGATGATCGGCAAGCCATAGAAAATAAATGGATCTTCAAGAGAAAGACGGACGCTGATAGTAGTGTTACTATCTACAAAGCTAGAATTGTCGCAAAAAGGTTTTCGACAAGTTCAAGGTGTTGACTACGATGAGAGTTTCTCACTCGTATCTATGCTTAAGTCTGTCCGAATCATGTTAGCAATTGCCGCATTTTATGAAATCCGGCAATGGATAAACAAAACTGCATTCCTTAATGGATTTATTAAAGAAGAGTTGTATGTGATGCAACAAGATGGTTTTGTCAATCCTAAAGGTGCTAACAAAATATGCAAGCTCCAGCGATCCATTTATGGACTGGTGCAAGCATCTCGGAGTTGGAATATACGCTTTGATAAGTTGATCAAAGCATATAGTTTTATACAGACTTGCGGTGAAGCCTGTATTTACAAGAAAGTGAGTGGGAGCACTACAACATTTCTGATAAGTATATGTGAATGACATATTGTTGATCGGAAATAATGTAGAATTATTCTGCAAAGCATAAAGGAGTGTTTGAAAGGAGTTTTTCAAAGAAAGACCTCGGTGAAGCTGCTTACATATTGAGTATCAAGATCTATAGAGATAGATCAAGACGCTTGATAAGTTTTTTCAATGAGTACATACCTTGACAAGATTTTGAAGTAGTTCAAAATGGAACAGTCAAAGAAAGAGTTCTTGCCTGTGTTACAAGGTGTGAAATTGAGTAAGACTCAAAGCCCGACCACGGCAGAAGATAGAAAGAGAATGAAAGTCATTCCTATGCCTCAGTCATAGGTTCTATAAAGTATGCCATGCTGTGTACCAGATCTATTGTATACCATACACTGTGTTAAGAGAGGGAGTACAATAGTGATCTAGGAGTAGATCAATGGACAGCGGTCAAAATTAATCCTTACTGGAATAAGGATATGTTTCTCGATTACGGAGGTGACAAAAGGTTCGTCGTAAAGGGTTACGTCGATGCAAGTTTTGACACTGATCCAGATGACTCTAAGTCTCAATCTGGATACATATTGAAAGTGGGAGCAATTAGCTAGAGTAGCTCCATGCAGAGCATTGTTGACATAGAAATTTGCAAAATACATGCGGATCTGAATGTGGCAGACCCGTTGACTAAACTTCTCTCACAAGCAAAACATGATCACTTTTTGGGTCTTAATCACATAGCGATGTGAACTAGATTATTGAATCTAGTAAACCCTTTGGGTGTTAGTCACATGGAGATGTGAACCAATCACATAAAGATGTGAACTATTGATGTTAAATCACATGGCGATGTGATCTAGATTATTGACTCTAGTGCAAGTGGGAGACTGAAGGAAATATGCCCTAGAGGCAATAATAAAGTTATTATTTATTTCCTTATATCATGATAAATGTTTATTATTCATGCTAGAATTGTATTACCCGGAAACATAATACATGTGTGAATACATAGACAAACAGAAGTGTCACTAGTATGCCTCTACTTGACTAGCTCGTTAATCAAAGATGGTTATGTTTCCTAACCATGAACAAGAGTTGTTATTTGATTAACGGGATCACATCATTAGTTGAATGATCTGATTGACATGACCCATTCCATTAGCTTAGCACCCGATCGTTTAGTATGTTGCTATTGCTTTCTTCATGACTTATACATGTTCCTATGACTATGAGATTATGCAACTCCCTGTTTGCCGGAGGAACACTTTGTGTGCTACCAAACGTCACAACGTAACTGGGTGATTATAAAGGAGATCTACAGGTGTCTCCAAAGGTACATGTTGGGTTGGCGTATTTCGAGATTAGGATTTGTCACTCCGATTGTCGGAGAGGTATCTCTGGGCCCTCTCGGTAATGCACATCACTTAAGCCTTGCAAGCATTGCAACTAATGAGTTAGTTGGGATGATGTATTACGGAACGAGTAAAGAGACTTGCCGGTAACGAGATTGAACTAGGTATTGGATACCGACGATCGAATCTCAGGCAAGTAACATACCGATGACAAAGGGAACAACGTATGTTGTTATGCGGTCTGACCGATAAAGATCTTCGTAGAATATGTAGGAGCCAATATGGGCATCCAGGTCCCGCTATTGGTTATTGACCGGAGATGTGTCTCGGTCATGTCTACATTGTTCTCGAACCGTAGGGTCCGCACGCTTAAGGTTTCGATGACAGTTATATTATGAGTTTATGAGTTTTGATGTACCAAAGGAGTTCGGAGTCCCGGATGAGATCGGGGACATGACGAGGAGTCTCGAAATGGTCGAGAAATAAAGATCGATATATTGGACGACTATATTTGGACATCGGAAAGGTTCCAAGTGATTCGGTTATTTTTCGGAGTACCGGGGAGTTACGGGAATACGGGGGAGAAGTATTGGGCCTTATTGGGCCATACGGGAAAGAGAGAGGGGCTGCCTAGGGCAGGCCACGCGCCCCCCCCCAAAGGCCTAGTCCGAATTGGACTAGGGGGAGGGGCTGCGCCCCCTCCTTCCTTCCCTTCTCCCTTCCCCTTCCTTGTCTCCTACTCCTACTACATGGAAGGACTCCTAGTTGGACTAGGAAAGGGGGAATCCTACTCCCGGTGGGAGTAGGACTCCCCTAGGGCGCGCCATAGAGAGGGCCGGCCCTCCCCTCCTCCACTCCTTTATATACGGGGGCAGGGGGCACCCCATAGACACACAAGTTGATCTTCGTGATCGTTCCTTAGCCGTGTGCGGTGCCCCCCTCCACGATATTACACCTCGATCATATTGTAGCGGTGCTTAGGCAAAGCCCTGCGACGGTTGAACATCAAGATCGTCACCACGCCGTCGTGCTGACGGAACTCCTCCCCGAAGCTTTGCTGGATCGGAGCCTGGGGAGCGTCATCGAGCTAAACGTGTGCCAAGAACTCGGAGGTACCGGAGTAACGGTGCTTGGATCGGTTGGACCGGGAAGACGTACAACTACTTCCTCTACGTTGCATCAACGCTTCTGCTTCGGTCTACGAGGGTACGTAGACAACACTCTCCCCTCTCGTTGCTATGCATCACCATGATCTTTCATGTGCGTAGGAAATTTTTTGAAATTACTATGTTCCCCAACAAGAAGTGCATTTGGACAAACGATCAAATGGACATACCAGTCAGGAAGCTTAAGCAGTATATCGAAGCAGTGTAGGAAAGGACGTTCTTTCCAGACAGAGAGAACGACGAGCTCATGATGGCCCTCGGGAATCCTGAGCACCCTGGATGGACACGAGGCACGCCAGGCTCCATTCCGTGGAAGGTTGGGTTTCCGGACGCAGGTGGTTACAAATCCCATGAGAGGAGGAAAAAAGTGCAGCAGACCCAAATGCAGGCGCTGCAAGCAAGGGTAGACGCGATAGAGGAACGAGAAGCAAATCGCAGCAAACGTACTGCCGAAGCCTCCCCCGAAGCTACCCCGCCATCTCAGCGCAGAAGCAGCGTGGCTTCCACCGAGCTGCTTCAGCCGGATCATGCCTTGACGGCTCCTGCCAGCTATCCCGTGGATGCTATCACAGAGTCTCAAAATTGCCACCTTATGACGCAATGGATGAATTTGAAGGTCAAGGCGGCTGTTGGCTCTGTTTATCCTACTGAACCCGGCGCAACTTTTCACTGCCGGCCGATTCCAGAAGGATATGCTAGGGTGATGGTGGATGAAATAATAGAGGGATTTGAGGACCTCCAGCTTGACCACCCTACCGGTGAAGGGAAGACTCGGCTGGGGTCTGCTCTGAAGACTCCATGCCTATGGCGGAAGGAGCTCATCAACCTTCCGAACTGGACGCCTCCGCCTCCTCCTCCTCCTCCGGCGAGTCAGGGCACTCCGCCTCCTCCACCGCCTCCTCCTCCGGCGAGTGACGATTAGGGCCCTCGGCCGGCTCCTTCTCCGACGTGTGGCGGCACTCTGCCTCCTTCTCCGCCTGCGCCGACGCGCCCGAGCAGCCAACCTCCTCCTTCTCCGCCTCGTCAACAAGGGCGGAAGAGACCTGCCGCCGCTCCAGCTGCTCCAGCGCGTCGTAGTCCTTCTCCTTCGCCTCGTAAGCAAGTAAAGAAGACAACCGCTCCGTCTGCTCGGTCGGCGTCTAGCAGTACAACCAGAGGCGGGAGGACATACAGATTCGGTCCTTCTCTGAAGACTCCAGAGAAGTTACCATACGAGAGGACCCCGGAGGAGAACGCGAAGATCGCGTGAACCGAAGTGGATGACTGGTTTCAAGGGTTGAAAGCAAAGAGACATCCACCTCCGGAGGAGAAGGTAGATCCGGTGAAAGTGAAGCGCACTCTGGCTGCCCTGGCAAAACCACCCAAGTCTCCGCCGAAAGGCAACTATGAGCGCATTATTGCAAAGACATGGGCTGAAGCGGAGCGGTCGGGAAGTACAGTCAGTGATCAAAGGCTGAAAGAATGACGAGCAGCTGGGAAACAAATTTCCCAGCTCGGCGAACAAGCGAAGCAATCGTGCCCCCCCCCTCAAGGTGCCTAGCGACATCGTCGATCCGAGGATGGTGCCCGGTTATGGCAATGTTGACGATTACCTGCCCGACGATGTACATTATGATCCCATGGAGGTGCAGATACACAGATACGAGTACGGGAAGCCTCTCGTCAAAGATGAAAAATCTTTAACAACGATGATGCGAAGATTACATGATTGGTACTTGAAAATCTGCAGAGAGTCTGGGGGGAGGAGTACTTTGTATGCGAGAGTTAAACCGGAGCATGACCTCGTTGGAATTGAACTATTGCCTATTCCATTTGAGGGGTTCTATCAGTTTTTCAATCAATTGGCCCTCGATAAAACAACGATCACTTGCTACTGTCTGTAAGTACTACTACTACTTCTGTCATTAAGAGTCTCTATATAGCTCATCTCTTTCATTGCATGTATTTATAATTATCCTCACTATATTATGCAGAAGAAGATCGCCGAATTGAAGAAAAGACAAATCGGTGATATTGGGTTCATTAACACATATCTCATAGATGCAACTGAGGTTGAACATCGTCCCGGAGATACCGAGGCCAACTTGCTACGATCATTAAAAAAATGAAAACAAAGATATAATACTCTTTCCTTACAACTTCAAGTGAGTGTTGCTGTCTTGTGCATATTTGGTTTCCCTTATATATTAGTCCAGGTTATAGTAATGTAATTGATGAGTTATGCATGCGTGTGTAGATTCCACTATATTCTCCTAGAGATTAGGCTTGAGCAGGGAGTAGTAACCGTCTTGGACTCTAAACGAAAAGATCCCCAGGAGTATGCGGACATGACTGAAATCCTCAAGAAGTAAGTTAAATCGATCATTATCCACCATATCAGCAACTTTGTTCATTTCCTGATATCAAGTAATTGTTTTCTTTGTCCGGCAGGGTTTGGAGAAAATTCACCAGAAAAGTTCCGGGACTGCCGAAGGAGCTGGAATTTAGACACCCGAAAGTAAGTACTATAGTAGCATGTTCCGCGCATCTCCTAGTGATTCAAGCGCTAGTTTCATCAATACCATTTAGCATTCTTGCTTATCAGTTTGATTGACCTCTATTTCTTGTAAAGTGGTTGTGGCAGGAACAAGGGAATGATTTCTGTGGATACTACGTCTGCGAGTCCATCCGCCACATGACCTGTGAGCGGGGCGGGTACTCTGACGAACAATATGAAGTACGTAAATAACAACATTCACAATTTTATTTTATTACCATCATTTGTATTGAGTTTCATTCATTCATATATATATGTATTGACCCCCTTCTTCAAATTAGATGTTTCGGAAGCGGGATGAACTCCTAGCACCAGCTCGCATGCGAGCAATTCAAGAGGAATTGGCGGCATTCTTTCTTGACCAAGTGATCGCTGAAGACGGAGAATACTATGTGGACCATGAGTCCGTATGATTATATTTGTAAGAGATAATTATTGTATATATGTAGCCGGTAGTGTCGGATAGATATACGAGAACTTGCTGTTCGACCAATCTCTCGGAGAAGGAGAGGTGGTCGATATCACTTCTCTCTGTATGCATATATGTTCATGACGATCTTCTGTTTCCTTCGTTTGCTTACTAGCTAACTAGCGTGTCTAGTCCTCTCTATACGTATGTATAGTACGTAGCGTCGACCAAGCATGGACGTAAGAGAGGACACTTCTCTCTATTAATTATAGCTAGCTAACACAATATATGAAACACCTAAATTAACCCCCCAAAACCCCCAACCCCCCCCTTTCAAAAAAAAAACAAAAACCCCAGCCACAGAAATGCTGACGCGTGGATGCCTATTGGTCCCGGTTGGTGCCACCAACCAGGACCAAAGGGTCTCCTGCCTGGGCTCTGCGCACTGCCCACCTAGAGGCCCATCAGTCCCGGTTCTGGATTGAACCGGGACTAAAGGGTCGGGGCATTAGTACCGACACTTTAGTCCCGGTTCAGGAACCGGGACTAAAGGCCCTTACGAACCGGGACTATATGCCCTTTTTCTACCAGTGCAACAAGCATCATGTCTGGGTTGGTCCCATTTTTGTTCACTACTTAATGGGAAAAGACAGCAATACAATAGCTTCAATTCATCATTTATTTAAAACAGTACCAATACAAGTAGCACAACATCTCAAAACATAGTACACGATCATGTGGATGAAGGCAAGTACCAACCTGTCATGACGCACACAAGATCACGTACGAATCTGCCAACACGAATAGGAAATCCAATCTCGTTTTGTGCAGTTGCACTGAAATCAAGCAAAGTGTTTCGCGTAGCGAAGCAAAATGTCACAATAGCAGCAAGTTGAATAGATATCCCTGTATAAACAAAGGCAAAAAAGGAATCAATTACTGGCTAATAAAGGAGGATGAAACACGCGGCCACAAAAATGGTAATCCCGCCAATCCCTAACAAGTGTTGCAGTTTTGAAATAAGATTCAGTAGTTAATTCTGAGAGTGGCATCAATTACTGGCTTATAAAGGGGGTGATGCTGAATTTGTTGTAACAAAGCAACAAACATCATGTCTGGGTTGGTCCCATTTTTGTTCACTACTTAATGGGAAAAGACAACAATACAATAGCTTCAATTCATCATTTATTTAAAACAGTACCAATACAAGTAGCACAACATCTCAAAGCACACTGCACATCATGTGGATGAAGGACTATACTGACCTTTCATGAGACGGCCAACATAAAATATGAATCTACCAACACGAATAGGAAATCCAATCAAGTTTTGTGCAGTTGCACTGAAATCAAGCAAAGTTGCCGGTGTGACATTTAAGATTTCTATAGCAACAAGTTGAATAGATATCCCTGTTTTAAGAGGCAACAAAGAAAACAATTACTGGCCAATAAAGGAGGATGAAACATGCGGCCACAAAAAGAAGCATCTACCTTATCTTGATGGAAAACAAAGTATAGGACAGTAGCATTTCTAAAACGGTTGCATTGATTCATATTAACAGAGAAATTCTTTTAAAATAGATCAGTAGTTAATTCTGAGATTAACAACAGCAAAATAGCTGCATGGGACATGCCAGCACCATGTGTGTCCACACGTATAAATGGGTGATGCAGAGTATGTAGCCAAGCAGCATATATGCGCTGGTCCCATATTTGTTCTCTTTGAACCTTCTTCCTATGCGACGGGATACAGACGCCTCCTTCACCAGCTGTGAGGGGGGGAGAGAGATAAGAGGCCAACGCAGTCTTGTTTAGATCTGGTGAAGAGAGGGTGATAGACTGTGAATATAGCAAACCCTAGCAAATGTATCTAGACTCATTTTAGTGCTAGATACCTCCGTATCTAGACAAATCTAAGACAAGTAATTCAGAACAGAGGGAGTAACATATATGTAGTGCGGCAAGCGTGTGGAGAGTGCAAACCCTAGCGAACAAGCGCTGAGGCTCCCGCTTATATATATACTACTGTAGTACGGACTGAGCTCTGGTGCCTTCACTGCACCTGCTTTTGGCTGTATGACAGGTGAGCCAGCCACATTTTGGGCCCACCTGTCGTAAAACCCTAGCATGAAGGACGACTGCGTCTCCAAGGTAACCAAGGTGAACTGACAAAGGATATCATCTTTGTGCGTAACAAGCAAAGAGCACTGATGGAAGACAACTTGTTTTTAGTCGAAAATCGATCAGCTTCACCAGCCGACGCAACCATGAGGCGCAACCATGAGCATCGATAGGTCATCGTGGTGATGCATCATCCATATGGAATCAAGTTTGGGTGAGGCACCTAAGAAGTTCGACAAATCCTCATTGTGGTCTGTTTCTTCTCAGTAATCAAGCTCGAGGATGGAAGAACCATGTGGCAGAGGACAGTGAGGCGAAACAACAATGGCCATCCAATTTTGTGCAGTTCCACTAAAATTGAGGAAGACATGCCCGGGTATGGAGACACGCATCGCTGTTTCCAAAAATATAAAAAAGGGTTAGCAACGACATCTCAATTGTCAATAAGAATTAATGAAAGGTACACCAACAAACAAAAGCATCATAATTATCTTGATGGGAACTAAACCAGGATACCCGAGAAAAAAAGCATTTCTTCATTTAACCAGTGATAGTACTACCACCATATGGACAATGACCGCACAACCACCATGTACTTTTTGTCGAAACAATAGGTATACCTCCACCGAGGCATAAATCAGGACAACTTTTTGAGTGGCATTTCCTCTATAATAGTACTAGTAGGTGATGTTGGACCAGCCGACGAACCCTAGCTACTATGCATGGGGAGCTGGGGAGTAGTCGCATAGAAGAAAACCCGCACGCAGCGACCTGGGGAGCTGGACCAGTACAAGAAGTTATACCTCAGGTGGGCGAGAAGTCATTTAGGCGGGCGGGGGGGGGGGATCTGCCCACACGACGGCAACAGACAAGGGCGCGAAGGATCTTCGTCCGCGCCAGCGCCGGCTCCGAGAGGACGGTGCGCATCGGCTTCCTCCGTCGCCGACGGCGACAACGTCAACGCTGCACCTCCTGACCTCCCGCAGCGGACGGGATTCGGCCGGATCTGTGACCACCGGTGAGGAGAGAGATAGAGTGGACACTGTCATCTTGTTTTGATATGGAGAGGGTGAGAGAGCGAGACGCGAGACTCTATCAAACAAGAGGCTATAATGGAGTAAAAAAATCTCTCCATATCCGTGGTTTTAAATAGAATACACGCGTTCCCGAAAAAAAGAAATGAAAACTGGCGGGCAATTTTTTAAGGGTCTGTCTAGGACTCATCTAGATGTGACATAGTTATGTCTCATATAAGTTGATGTCCACTCTGTTTGTGGTCTTTTCCTAGTTTTTTTTGTTTTTTGTTGCTACATTATATACTTGTGGGAGCTTAGATGTGATATCCTTAAATAACATCTAGATGTGAATTAGACAAACTGATTTTCTAATGTACCAAGAAAGAAAACTTGATCAAAAACACGCCCCCGCTTCCAGGTCGCGAGAGTCGTCGCGCACACACACATAGACATAGACATGCATATCCGTGTTTACGTAAAATTCCATTTCCATCTCCATCTCCATCTCCAATCATATTTGTCCAACTGGCACATTATTTACGTTGTTAATTATATACGCAGCAATATTAACGTACAACATCTCTTGTTTGCGCACGTCCGGACCGCTGCCACGGCCGGTCCTGACCAACCTGAACCCTCTTCATCACCCGCGCGTGCTTCCCGCCTGAAACGGTCAGTGCCACATTCATGCCCGGCCAGAGCGGACGCGACCTCTCACTGGCATCGGCATTGATTGCGGCGCGCCGGCCGAGAGAGCGTTGCCCGCGCCGCTTTCGGGTGCACACGGCTGCTCCGCATTCAAATGTCGCAATAGCCGGCTACAACATGCGCGATCTCTTCCAGTAGTAAGTTCTTGGTAGTCCGTGCTACAGCTAGCTGTCCTCCCCCAACTCGTCAATCTCTTCCAGTAGTGCTAGTATGCCATGGCGCGATCCATCGACAAGCAGGCGGGAAAGTTATGGTATACTACTCGGTTTGCGGTGAGTGGCATGCCGAGCGACCGTGTGGGGTCGAGCCATGGAGGAGGATGAGACACGAACATGACAGACGTGATTTAAAGTTGGTTTTGCTCGATGACGCGATCCAACGAA
Source organism: Triticum urartu (assembly GCF_003073215.2). Lineage (NCBI taxonomy): Eukaryota > Viridiplantae > Streptophyta > Magnoliopsida > Poales > Poaceae > Triticum > Triticum urartu. The sequence goes on along the minus strand of NC_053026.1, from coordinate 578,868,052 downwards.
ACGAAACGTTGCTTTCTCTCTGTTTCCATTTTTCCTCCGAAACAACGGAAACTTTTCTACTCCATTTTCATTCATATTCCAAGGTCGCCCCGTTACAACATTCCATCAAATACAAAGGAAAATTAACACGCATGCTGATGCATCTCAAAGATTCAAAGATCATAGCCAATATTTACTTCACAACTAAAGAAAAAAGTTTTGAGAGCGTGTACGAAAGAAAAACTACTGATGGGGTCACTACGACTTAAACCCTAAACCCTAAACATGATTTAATTTCCTGGCCAGGTAGAACCTGTCAAAGGAATGTGCTCGAGGGAGATTCTTTAGTGAGAATGTCAGCAACAATAGAAGCAGCACTCTTTGGTTCTCCTTCCGGTACCTCTTGTTCCATAGCACTTTCCATGTCGGGAAGGAAAGACGGCTGGCACCCTCGGATCATACAATGCTTTTGTGCAGTTCCACTAAAATTGACCTGAGCATCCCTGATGGCAAAGATATTGAAGAAGTGTGATTAGAATAATAGTACTGGCACTAGTTCATGAGACATAAATATGCCCTTGAGGCAATAATAAAGTTATTATTTATTTCCTTATATCATGATAAATGTTTATTATTCATGCTAGAATTGTATTAACCGAAAACATAATACATGTGTGAATACATCGACAAACAGAGTGCACTAGTATGCCTCTACTTGACTAGCTCGTTGATCAAAGATGGTTATGTTTCCTAACCATAGACATGGGTTGTCATTTGATTAACGGGATCACATCATTAGGAGAATGATGTGATTGACTTGACCCATTCCGTTAGCTTAGCACTTGATCGTTTAGTTTGTTGCTATTGCTTTCTTCATGACTTATACATGTTCCTATGACTATGAGATTATGCAACTCCCGTTTGCCGGAGGAACACTTTGTGTGCTACCAAACGTCACAACGTAACTGGGTGTTATAAAGGAGCTCTACAGGTGTCTCCAAAGGTACATGTTGGGTTGGCGTATTTCGAGATTAGGATTTGTCACTCCGAATGTCGGAGAGGTATCTCTGGGCCCTCTCGGTAATGCACATCACTTAAGCCTTGCAAGCATTGCAACTAATGAGTTAGTTGCGGGATGATGTATTACGGAACGAGTAAAGAGACTTGCCGGTAACGAGATTGAACTAGGTATTGGATACCGACGATCGAATCTCAGGCAAGTAACATACCGATGACAAAGGGAACAACGTATGTTGTTATGCAGTCTGACCGATAAAGATCTTCGTAGAATATGTACGAGCCAATATGGGCATCAAGTTCCCGCTATTGGTTATTGACCGGAGACGTGTCTCGGTCATGTCTACATTGTTCTCGAACCGTAGGGTCCGCACGCTTAAGGTTTCGATGACAGTTATATTATGAGTTTATGAGTTTTGATGTACCGAAGGAGTTCGGACTCCCGGATGAGATCGGGGACATGATGAGGAGTCTCGAAATGGTCGAGACGTAAAGATCGATATATTGGACGACTATATTCGGACATCGGAAAGGTTCCGAGTGATTCGGGTATTTTCGGGGGTACCGGGGAGTTACGGGAATACGAGGAAGAAGTAATGGGCCTCATGGGCCAAGTGGTGGAAGAGAGGAGGCAGGGCGCGCGGCCCCCCTAGCCCAAACCGAATTGGACTAGGGGGCCGGCCCCCCTTTCCTCTTTTTCCTCCTTCTCCTTCCTTCTTCTTCTCCTCCTTCCTTTCCTCCTCCTAGTAGGAGTAGGAAAGGGGAGTCCTACTCCTACCAGGAGGAGGACTCCTCCTCCTAGAGCGCCCATATAGGGCCGGATGGCCTCCCCCCTTGCTCCTTTATATACAGGGGCAGGGGGGCACCTCTAGACACACAAGTTGATCAGTTGATCTCTCCCAGCCGTGTGCGGTGCCCCCCTCCACCATATTCCACCTCAGTCATATCGTAGCGGTGCTTAGGCGAAGCCCTGCGTCTGTAGCAACATCATCATCGTCACCATGCCGTTGTGCTGATGGAACTCTCCCCTGAAGCTCTGCTGGATCGGAGCTTGCGGGACATCATCGAGCTGAATGTGTGCTGAACTCGGAGGTGCCGTACGTTCGGTACTTGGATCGGTCGGATCGTGAAGACGTACGACTACATCAACCGCGTTGTGCTAACGCTTCTGCTTTCGGTCTACGAGGGTACGTGGACAATACTCTCCCCTCTCGTTGGTATGCATCACCATGATCTTGCGTGTGCGTAGGAATTTTTTTGAAATTACTACGTTCCCCAACAGTGGCATCAGAGCCTAGGTTTTATGCGTTGATATTGTGCACGAGTAGAACACAAGTGAGTTGTGGGCGATATAAGTCATACTGCTTACCAGCATGTCATACTTTGGTTCGGCGGTATTGTTGGATGAAGCGGCCCGGACCGACATTACGCGTACGCTTACGCGATATTGGTTCTACCGACGTGCTTTGCACACAGGTGGCTGACAGGTGTCAGTTTCTCCAACTTTAGTTGAACCAAGTGTGGCTACGCCCGGTCCTTGCGAAGGTTAAAACAGCACCAACTTGACAAACTGTCGTTGTGGTTTTGATGCGTAGGTAAGAACAGTTCTTGCTAAGCCCGTAGCAGCCACGTAAAACTTGCAACAACAAAGTAGAGGACGTCTAACTTGTTTTTGCAGGGCATGTTGTGATGTGATATGGTCAAGAAATGATGCTAAATTTTATTGTATTAGATGATCATGTTTTGTAACCGAGTTATCGGCAACTGGCAGGAGCCATATGGTTGTCGCTTTATTGTATGCAATGCAATTATGCTGTAAAACTTTACTTTATCACTAAGCGGTAGCGATAGTCGTGGAAGCATAAGATTGGCGAGACGATAACGATGCTACGATGGTGATCAAGGTGTCGCGCCGGTGACGATGGTGATCATGACGGTGCTTCGGAGATGGAGATCACAAGCACAAGATGATGATGGCCATATCATATCACTTATATTTATTGCATGTGATGTTTATCTTTTATGCATCTTATGTTGCTTTGATTGACGGTAGCATTATAAGATGATCTCTCACTAAATTTCAAGATAAAAGTGTTCTCCCTGAGTGTGCACCGTTGCCAAAGTTCGTCATGCCCAGACACCACGTGATGATCGGGTGTGATAAGCTCTACGTCCATCTACAACGGTTGCAAGCCAGTTTTGCACATGCAGAATACTCAGGTTAAACTTGACGAGCCTAGCATATGCAGATATGGCCTTGAAACACTGAGACTGAAAGGTCGAGCATGAATCATATAGTAGATATGATCAACATAGTGATGTTCACCATTGAAAACTACTCCATTTCACGTGATGATCGGTTATGGTTTAGTTGATTTGGATCACGTGATCACTTAGATGATTAGAGGGATGTCTATCTAAGTGGGAGTTCTTTAGTAATATGATTAATTGAACTTTAATTTATCATGAACTTAGTCCTGGTAGTATTAGCATATCTATGTTGTAGATCAATAGCGCGATGTTGCTCCCCGTTTATTTTTTATATGTTCCTAGAGAAAACTAAGTTGACAAATGTTAGTAGCAATGATGTGGATTGGATCCGTGATCTGAGGATTATCCTCATTGCTGCACAGAAGAATTATGTCCTTGAAGCACCGCTAGGTGACAAACCTATTGCAGGAGTAGATGCAGATGTTATGAACGTTTGGCTAGCTCAATATGATGACTACTTGATAGTTTAGTGCACCATGCTTAACAGCTTAGAATCGGGATTTCAAAGACGTTTTGAACGTCATGGACCATATGAGATGTTCCAGGAGTTGAAGTTAATATTTCAAGTAAATACCCGAGTTGAGAGATATGAAGTCTCCAACAAGTTCTATAGCTAAAAGATGGAGGAGAATAGCTCAAGCAGTGAGCATGTGCTCAGATTGTCTGGGTACTACAATTGCTTGAATCAAGTGGGAGTTAATCTTCCAGATAAAATAGTGATTGACAAAATTCTCTAGTCACCATCACCAAGTTAGTAGAACTTCGTGATGAACTATAATATGCAAGGGATAACGGAAACGATTCCCAAACTCTTCGTGATGATGAAATTGACGAAGGTAGAAATCAAGAAAAGCATCAAGTGTTGATGGTAAACAAAATCACTAGTTTCAAGTAAAGGGACAAAGGGAAGAAAGGGGAACTTCAAGAAGAACATCAAGCAAGTTGCTGCTCAAGTGAAAAAACCCAAGTCTGGACCTAAGCGTGAAACTGAGTGCTTCTACTGCAAAGGGACTGGTCACTGGAAGCGGAACTACCCCAAGTAATTGGCGGATAAGAAGGATGGCAAAGTGAACAAAGGCATATTTGATATATAGATTATTGATGTGTATATTACTAGTGTTCGTAGCAACCCCTCAGTATTTGATACTGGTTCAGTTGCTAAGAGTAGTAACTCAAAACGGGAGTTGCAGAATGAACAAAGACTAGTTAAGGGTGAAGTGACGATGTGTGTTGGAAGTAGTTCCAAGATTGATATGATCATCATCGCACACTCCCTATACTTTCAGGATTAGTGTTGAACCTAAATAAGTGTTATTTGGTGTTTGCGTTGAGCATGAATATGATTTGATCATGTTTATTGCAATGCGGTTATTCATGTAAGTTAGAGAATAATTATTGTTCTGTTTGCAAGAATAAAACCTTCTATGGTCATACACCCAATGAAAATGGTTTGTTGGATCTCGATTGTGGTGATACACATTTTTATAATATTGAAGCCAAAAGATGCAAAGTTAATAATGATAGTGAAACTTATTTGTGGCACTGCCGGTTAGGTTATATTGGTGTAAAACGCATGAAGAAAATCCATGCTGATTGGCTTTTGGAATCACTTGATGCTTGCGAACCATGCCTCATGGGCAAGATGACTAAGACTCCGTTCTCTGGAACAATGGAGCGAGCAACAGATTTGTTGGAAATCATACATACTGATGTATGTGGTCCGATGAATATTGAGCCTCGCGGCAGGTATCATTATTTTCTGATCTTCACAAATGATTTGAGCAGATATGAGTATATCCGCTTGATGAAACACAAGTCTAAAATATTTGAAAAGTTCAAAGATTTTAGAGTGAAGTGGAGAATCATCGTAAAAAAAATAAAAGTTTCTACGATATGATCGCAGAAGTAAAATATTTGAGTTACGAGTTTGGCCTGCAGTTAAAACAATGTGAAATAGTTTCAATACTCACGCCACCTGGAACACCACAGTGTAATGGTGTGTCTTAACGTCGTAATCATACTTTACTTGATATGGTGCGATCTATGATGTCTCTTACAGATTTACCGCTATCGTTTTGGGGTTATGCATTAGAGACAGCTACATTCACATTAAATAGGGCACCATCTAAATCCGTTGAGACGACACTGTATGAACTATGGTTTGGCAAGAAACCTAAGATGTCGTTTCTTAAAGTTTGAGGTTGCAATGCTTATGTGAAAAATTTTCAACCTGATAAGCTCAAACCCAAATCGAAGAAGTGCATCTTCATAGGATACCCAATAGGAAATGTTGGGTACACCTATCACAGATCTGAAGGCAAGATATTCATTGCTGAGAGTGGATCCTTTCTAGAGAAGGAGTTTCTCTCGAAAGAAGTGAGTGGGAGGAAAGTAGAACTTGATGAGGTAACTGTACCTTCTCCCTTATTGGAAAGTAGTTCATCACAGAAATCTGTTCCTGTGACTACTACACCAATTAGTGAGGAAGCTAATGATGATGATCATGTAAACTTTAGATCAAGTTACTACCGAACCTTGTAGGTAAACCAGAGTGAGATCCGCACCAGAGTGGTATGGTAATCCTGTTCTGGAGGTCATGTTACTTGAACATGACGAGCCTATGAACTATGAGGAAGCGATGATGAGCCCAGATTCCGCGAAATGGCTTGAGGCCATAAAATCTGAGATGGGATCCATGTATGAGATCAAAGTGTGGACTTTGATTGACTTGCCCAAAGATCGGCGAGCCATTGAGATTAAATGGATCTTCAAGAGGAAGACGGACGTTGATAGTAGTGTTACTATCTACAAAGCTAGAATTGTCACAAAAGGTTTTCGACAAGTTCAAGGTGTTGACTACGATGAGAGTTTCTCACTCGTATCTCTGCTTAAGTCTGTCTGAATCATGTTAGCAATTGCCACATTTTATGAAATCTGGCAAATGGATAAACAAGACTACATTCCTTAATGGATTTATTAAAGAAGAGTTGTATATGATGCAACCAGAAGGTTTTGTCAATCCTAAAGGTGCTAACAAAATATGCAAGCTCCAGCGATCCATCTATGGACTGGTGCAAGCATCTCGGAGTTGGAATATACGCTTTGATAAGTTGATCAAAGCATATAGTTTTATACAGACTTGCTGTGAAACCTATATTTACAAGAAAGTGAGTGGGAGCACAACATCTTTCTGATAAATATATGTGAATGACATATTGTTGATTGGAGATAATGTAGAATTATTCTGCAAAGCATAAAGGAGTGCTTGAAAGGAGTTTTTCAAATAAAGACCTCGGTGAAGCTGCTTACATATTGAGCATCAAGATCTATAGAGATAGATCAAGACACTTGATAAGTTTTTCAATTAGTACATACCTTGACAAGATTTTGAAGTAGTTCAAAATGGAACAGTCAAAGGAGTTCTTGCCTATGTTACAAGGTGTGAAGTTGAGTAAGACTCAAAACCCGACCACGGCAGAAGATAGAGAGAGAATGAAAGTCATTCCCTATGCCTCAGCCATAGGTTCTATAAAGTATGCCATGCTGTGTGCCAGACCTATTGTATACCCTGCCCTGAGTTTGGCAAAGGAGTACAATAGTGATCTAGGAGTAGATCACTAGACATCGGTCAAAATTATCCTTAGTGGAATAAGGATATGTTTCTCGATTATGGAAGTGACAAAAGGTTCGTAGTAAAGGGTTACGTTGATGCAAATTTTGACACTGATCCAGATGACTCTAAATCTCAATCTGGATACATATTGAAAGTGGGAGCAATTTGCTAGAGTAGCTCTGTGCAGAGCATTGTTGACATAGAAATTTGCAAAATACTTACGGATCTGAATGTGGCAGACCCGTTGACTAAACTTCTCTCACAAGCAAAACATGATCACACCTCAGTACTCTTTGGGTGTTAATCACATAGCGATGTGAAATAGATTATTGACTCTGGTAAACCCTTTGGGTGTTGGTCACATGTCGATGTGAACTATGGGTGTTAATCACATGGTGATGTGAACTATTGGTATTAAATCACATGGCGATGTGAACTAGATTATTGACTCTAGTGCAAGTGGGAGACTAAAGGAAATATGCCCTAGAGGCAATAATAAAGTTATTCTTTATTTCCTTATATCATGATAAATGTTTATTATTCATGCTAGAATTGTATTAACCGGAAACATAATACATGTGTGAATACATAGACAAACAGAGTGTCACTAGTATGCCTCTACTTGACTAGCTCGTTGATCAAAGATGGTTATGTTTCCTAACCATAGACATGAGTTGTCATTTGATTAACGGGATCACATCATTAGGAGAATGATGTGATTGACTTGACCCATTCCGTTAGCATAGCACTTGATCGTTTAGTTTGTTGCTATTGCTTTCTTCATGACTTATACATGTTCCTATGACTATGAGATTATGCAACTCCCGTTTACCGGAGGAACACTTTGCGTGCTACCAAACGGCACAATGTAACTGGGTGATTATAAAGGTGCTCTACAGGTGTCTCCGAAGGTACTTGTTGGGTTGGCGTATTTCGAGATTAGGATTTGTCACTCCGTTTGTCGGAGAGGTATCTCTGGGCCCTCTCGGTAATGCACATCACTTAAGCCTTGCAAGAATTGCAACTAATGAGATAGTTGCGGAATGATGTATTACGGAACGAGTAAAGAGACTTGCTGGTAACGAGATTGAACTAGGTATTGGGATACCGACGATCGAATCTCGGGCAAGTAACATACCGATGACAAAGGGAACAACGTATGTTGTTATGCGGTCTGACCGATAAAGATCTTCGTAGAATATGTGGGAGCCAATATGAGCATCCAGGTTCCGCTATTGGTTATTGACCAGAGACATGTCTCGGTCATGTCTACATAGTTCTCGAACCCGTAGGGCCCGCACGCTTAAATTTCGGTGACGATTGTATTATGAGTTTATGTGATTTGATGTGCCGAAGGTAGTTCGGAGTCCGGGATGAGATCGGGGACATGACGAGGAGTCTCGAAATGTTCGAGACGTAAAGATCGATATATTAGACGACTATATTCGGACACCGGAAAGGTTCCTAGTGATTCGGGTATTTTCAGGGGTACCGGGGAGTTACGGGAATACGAGGAAGAAGTAATGGGCCTCATGGGCCAAGTGGTGGAAGAGAGGAGGCAGGGCGCGCGGCCCCCCTATCCCAAACTAAATTGGACTAGGGGTCGGCCCCCCTTTCCTCTTTTTCCTCCTTCTCCTTCCTTCTCCTTCTCCTCCTTCCTTTCTTCCTCATAGTAGGAGTTGGAAAGGGGAGTCCTACTCCTACTAGGAGGAGGACTCCTCCTCCTGGCGCACCCATAGAGGGCCGGCCGGCCTCCCCCTTGCTCCTTTATATACAGGGGCAGGGGGCACCTCTAGACACACAAGTTGATCAGTTGATCTCTCCCAGCCGTGTGCGGTGCCCCCTCCACCATATTCCACCTCGGTCATATCGTAGCGGTGCTTAGGCGAAGCCCTGCATCGGTAGCAACATCATCACCGTCACCATGCCGTCGTGCTGACGGAACTCTCCCGTGAAGCTCTGCTGGATCGGAGTTCGCGGGACGTCATCGAGCTGAACGTGTGCTGAACTCGAAGGTGCCGTGCGTTCGGTACTTGGATCGGTCGGATCGTGAAGACGTACGAGTACATCAACCGCGTTGTGCTAACGCTTCCGCTTTCGGTCTACGAGGGTACATGGACAACACTCTCCCCTCTTGTTGCTATGCATCACCATGATCTTGCGTGTGCGTAGGAAATTTTTTGAAATTACTATGTTCCCCAACAATAAACTCATCACAAATAGAAGCTGGTAGAAGTAGAGAAAGATCGACATGGGGAGCTACGACAGTGGAGCAAGCCGGCTCCAAAAGGAAGATGGACTACCTGGGACGTCGGGCTGTAGCTAGAAGGGTGGTTGGGACGCGGCATCGGCCCATACCGCGGTGACCCCCGATTGGGACGCACCAACTATGGGTTTTCTCCCTCGCCGATGTCGACCGCGTCTACGCAGAACATTGTTCCCTTCCCCCAGCTGCGGGATCAGGCCCGTCGTTCTATGCTTGTGAAGAGAGCAACCTAAGCAAGCAGGCTTGTAGTTTAGGCTCCTTCTAGTGTATATATAGTGGTTTTCTTTTTCTCTCCATATCAACCATTTTATATTGCATACGTGTCATTCAAGAGTGAAATGATGGTTGCTTCTTCCGACTAACTTACTGTGATTTGACTGCTCCTTAGTGGCCCCTACACGTACTCCCCCTATGTGTATGCAACAGTCACACGTACACATGGATGCAAAAACGCGCGCGACACCCTAATGCATGCATGTCCGAGCACACGACGGAACACACACGGTCACGCTCAAGTGCTCAACCTACACGTGCATGCACACGCATACTCAGTCAGGGTGAGCTAGTGACCGTATGAACACCGGAAAATATATATATTGAGCGCAATGAGCGTATTATGAAGTCCACTGACCGTATTTTTACAAATATACTGTGACAGACAGTGTATTTATCTCGTTTGAAATTAAGCCATATTAACCGGAGAGGAGGCAGCATGGACTAGCATTACTTTGCTGTGTCCCATCAACTTGCCGAACGAGGAGAAGGTTGCAGGGCAGGAGAAGTTTGCGCGCGGTGGCTCGCAGGACAACGAGAAACTTTTGACTAATGCAAGCTCTCCCTCGCTCAGGCGGTGGACGTGCAACAGTTAATTCGGTGTCAGATTGCCAGAAGCATACACTATACTACTAGTGCTATTATTGTTCGACTTCCCGAACTGCCAAGCGCAAAGTTTACTAGTACTACTACTATAGTCCATAAAGGTATGTACTATACTAGTACTAGGAACCGGATGGAGGAGCGTCTGCACTCTTATTATAATTTCAAAATGTGATAAAGCAATCTTCAACACATTTGGTTCTCTTCGAGGGTTCTCGCATGTGATAATGGAAGTTGATTGCATGGAACACTCGCCACAATTCTCGCTTAATTCTGGCTCATATCCTGTTACAAATAGTAGCGCTCAATAATATTGCCTCTTTTTTTGTTATTCAGCATGTAAACAGGTCAGCAAACCTTGCGGCGCATCTTCGTGCGAACCCTGCTTGCTGCACTTTGAATGTGGCCGAGAGCTAGCTTGATGAAACACCTCGCTTCCTACTTCTTTTTTTGTGGGGTACCTCGCTTCCTAGTGACCAGTGTCTTGGCTGATAGTCCTAAGAATGCTTATATATGAATAAAGCTCTCTCATTTACCCGCAAAAAAGATTAAGCCATATTAACCGGAAAGGAGGGAGTATGGACTAGCACTACTTTTTGGTGTGTCCCGTCAACTCGCAGAATGAGGAGAAGCTTGCAGGACAAGGTGAAGCTCGCATACGCCTTTTTACTAATGCAACCTACCCTCGGTGGACATGCATCAGTCCATTCGGTGTCAGATTGTCAAAGGCATACACTGTAGTACCCAACGTGCGGAGTACCATCATTGTTCGACTTCATGAAGGGGCGAAGAGCCAAGCGCAATAGTACGCGTACTTGGTTTTGCACCTTCATACTACTCCACCCTCCGTCACATTTTACAGGGTGCGCTTCATTATGATGCATTTCTCTTAATGCATTTCCACCACCAAAGAGACTTTAGACGCGTTTGGTATAATGCTCAATTAATTAGGGCGTGGTAACCGCAATCAAGTCCACAATTTTCTCTCCATGTACTGTACTACTATGGAGTGCATGCATGTGTGTACCCGGGGTGGAAGCACTGCATGCATGTGTGTACGCATTATTCCCTCTAGTAATAGACGCCGTGCTATAAATACCAATGCTATTTTTCAGGCTAATCGCTAGTCGCCTTGGTCCCACAGATTTTTTTCTTTTTTCTGAAGCGCGCTGTATAAACAGTGACGGATGGAGTAGTATGAGCGGATTCAAAGAAGAGCGTATTGATGGTTGCTTCTTCAGAGCAACTTACAGTGGGAAAGGTGGGGCTTATGATTTGACTGCTCATTACTCACTATTAATGCGGCGCAACGACCGGGCTGAGTCTCCCATGCGGTTGTGCACTACCCCCTCTGTTCTTAAATATACTCCGGAGTACTTGTCTTTCTAGAGATTTCAACGAGTGACTACTCAAATATTTGTCTTTTTAGAGATTTCAAATGGACCGACACATACAGATGTATATAGACATATTTTAGAGTGTAGATTCACTCATTTTGCTCCGTATGTAGTCACTTGTTGAAATCTCTATTAAGACGAATAGAATATTTAGGAACGGAGGGAGTACACATATGAAGCAAAATGAGTGAATCTACACTCTAAAATATGCCCATTTGAAATTTGTAAAAAGACAAATATTTAGGAACTAAGGAGTATAATTTTGTGCATGGCACATGGACCCGGATGATGAAGAGGCTTCTGGCAATGCTATCAAGCTTCCATCATTTGTTTACATAATTGACGTACTATACAAATAATTTTCCAGCGACATGAAATTGTACAATGGTGTGAGCTTTCAGCTTTTGTTTCGCGTGTCTTGCCATCGATTTTCTTTCGGAAACAATGAAAAACTAACTTCCTTGCTAATGCATGTCAATTATTAGCAGACCAGAGCTAATAATTACATCACAACTGAAGACAAAGTTGTGATAAGGTGTTAAATTAAAATTGATCCATGCTTTCATTGGCAGCAACGTCCCCCCAGCTCTGTCCAAATCAACAAGGCATGTTGGGAAAAAACTAGCTGTCTGGAGCATGCAACATTCCGATCATTTTGTGCAGTTCCACTAAAATAGAGCTGAGCGTCGCTATTCCAAAGATATCAAGTGTGATTACGATAATAGAGGACTGCTGATGAAACAATAAACATGCAAATAGAAGCCGGTCACCTTTGCAGTCTCTCTTAATACTAACTAGTTGGAGAAGATTAGGCTCAGAGTTGGATGAGGAGGATAGAGCAAAACCAATCTCCCTTTATGCAGTCGCACTGAAATGTAGAGACGTTGCCCGTGTGACATTTTAGTACAACTGCACAAAACACTCTTAAGAAAAAATTGATTTGTGCAGTTCACCAAAAGGTCGCAATAGCAACGACGTGAAATGGATAGCCCTGTTTGCAAAAAAGAGGTAGAAAGGAAACAATTACTGGACAATAACAGTTGATGACACATGCGATGACAAAAAAGAAACATATTCCTTGTCCTAAGGGAAGATAACAACACAGTTGTGTTTGTCTAAAACGGTGTGAGGATGAGAATGCAATATGGAAAGTACGCCGGACGAGCTACATTTTGGGCAAAGAACTACGGAAGATCCACATGCACCGACGTGGGAAAACGGCAGTGGAGCAAGGCCGGATGGGATACTTGGAGGTCGTCGGGATGTAACTAGGTGAGCGGCAGCGGGCGGAATCTGCGAGCAGGTGGCGTAGGCCCTGCCGCGCCGGAGCTTGGTCAGAGAGAACGGCGCGTACCACAAATCGGGACATGATGCCTCGGCGCCGTCGAACGGAGAAACAATGCACTTCCTCCCTTTGCAGATCAGTGACCAACAGTGAGAGAGAGAGAGGCCGCCGCACTCCCTTTCCCCCGGCGGATGGGATGCGGTCGGATCAGTGACCAATGGTGAGAGAGAGAGGCCACCGCACTCCCTTTCCCCGGCGGACGGGATGCGGCCGAATCAGTGACCAACGGTGAGAGAGAGAGAGAGGCCACCGGAGCCTTGTGTGAGATACTCTGAAGAGCAGACTACCTTTTCCTCCATAAAAATCGTTTTATATTCTGTGTACGTGCCATTGAGTGTTATAACTTTATTTAAAAATAACGTGGCAACGCGTCAAGTCGAACTTTGTTTCGTGCACGCATGGTACATGACCTCCCTAGGTAAACAACCGCTACAAGCGTTCAAATTAGCACGTGGGCTGCCATTTCATAAAGAAATGAGCTCCACCGTGTACCCGCGTGGGTGTGGCTGGGCACGAAGCGTGAGTACGTGCACGGTGCACCTATTCTCTTCTTGTATACGTACACCACCTGCGTGGGGTTGTGTGAGAGAGATACAAACCTAGAGAGATATAGTGCATGGGTTCTTGAGAGTTTTTTTGTGGGGGGGGGTCAATCAAAAAATTTAACATATGCAATGTGTGTGAAATAGAGTACTGGATATAACATATATATAGAGGGGGTGATCCACGAGAAGAGAGTGGAGGTATCATCAGCTTAAGGTGTCCATAGAATCGAAAAGAGGGATGATGTGTGTGTGTGTGCGCGCGCGCGAACGATAAAGAGTGCCATCGAATTTTTGTGTGCCCACGTCAAAGATGTAGAGTGGTTGGCCTACTGGAATGTGAGATGGGACATGTGCAGTTTGTCTCTGTGGCATGGATACCTACCTGCAGCGCTCGACTATCGGTGTGTGGTGGGGGAAGAGGGAGGCCCAATTAACTATAGAGGTACAATGGCTGGTATATGTGTGGAGGAGGAGAGAGGCCTACCTCATGTATTAAGGAGATCGATCTGCCTCATGTATTAAGTGAGATCGATCAGCATCCATGCATATGTGCAGGAGATGAATAAGTTTGGGAGAGAGACAGAGCTAGAGTGTTGGAGGGGGTGGTAGTGGAGTTGCTTCTAACAAATGGTGGGATAGGCTTGCTAGACAAACGGAGGGCACGCCCGCAATATCAATAAGAGAGGAGATGGCTGCTTGTTATCTGTGCATGTGCGTGTGAGAGACGGGTCAGGAGGCATGCACGAATGATGAGGGGGGACGATGTGGCTGTGGTAAGCAGACATAACTACATAGGAAGATCAATCGCCCTTTGTAAGAGAAAGGAGAGACATAACTTGTGAGGTACATCGATCGATGGGGGGTTGTTAAAGTCGATCTAGGTATACGTTGGGAGATCGATCGGTATACATGCATGTGTGTGTGTTAGAAGCAAATGAGGCACGAGGAGAAGGATAGAGAGAGAGGGATGCATGTAGGAGGTGGTACGACAGGCATACTATATCGAGGGGGAGGAGTGTGCGAGTATGAGAGCGATGAAAAGAGTGGCGGGAGTGAGGCATGGACGGTGACAAGAGAAGAGGGGAAGCTTGTGTTTGTGCTAGGCACACCTGCCTAGAGAGGCATATCGATCGATGTGTGCCGTAAAGAAGGAGCTGGGGGGCCTACACACACCGTGGGTGAACGACCTAAAGTGAAAAGATGAATTTGCGCGATGGAGCTAGAGAATGCTGAGGGAGGGTGATAGGGATGCGGGCGTGTGCATGCACAAGAGAAAGTTAGCGCTAGCTACAAAGATAAGAGGGTTGTGTGGGTGTAAAAGACGAATAGAGATCACATATACTTCATTATAAAAAGCGAATTTGGATATTTGAAGAATTTATCATTGTGTTTCAAACCGACGGATGTGTGAATATATATAACGGTGATAAACATGGTGTGGTTATGAACATGGTATACTACATTTAATATATTTTATCTCTACTCTTATAAAAAATGGAGTTGTTGATGATGGTGTGCCTGCCATCCTGCATTATAGGTCGCCTGATTTATATCTTGCGGATAGCAAGGAAACTATGATGGTTGAAGTTGGCAACAATCATGATTGTAGATTCTTATTGAAATAGAGAAACGAATTCAAATTTAGTTCGAATTGCAGCGGTAGTATAAACATTTGGAATGCACTAAAATGTTGTTATGAGTAGGTTACATGCATTATACAGCAAGCGAAAAAATTTAATCGGACATAACATGGATACATACTCCCTCCTTCCATCTATATAGGGCGTAATGAGATTTTTAAGACCGCCTTTGACTATTGACATGCACAATGTGAAAATTATATCATTGAAATAACCTTTCACAAACGAATTTAACGGTGTGCTTTGTGTAAGTTGCATGTCATATATCATTGCTCTAATATTTGGTCAAAGTTAGCATCGAAAAACGCATTAGGCCCTATATAGATGGAAGGAGGGAGTAGCTTTGAATAGCATTTGTATAGTAAAACGGGGCAAGACTCTCTCTTTGTGTGGTGTGAATAGTCTTATTTTTTTCGTTTTCTTTTTGGTTGAGGGAAGTGCGAATTGATTTGGTACGTACAAGTACAATATTACTACACGTTAGCCTTGTCCCTAAAATTCAACCCGTGTCTTGTTATATCCCGAAAATTCAGGTACCGTGCTCCCAAAACTAGCGCCTTCAGAACCCGCGCCTTGCTATCCCGAAATTACAACGTGCGCGAAAACTCCCTCCAGCTGCCAAATCCCGACACGCGAAATCCCCCTTCTAACCCTGAGCCGAAAGGGCCACTAGTTCAAATCGGTGGGGGGTACTTTTGTAACACACCCTACATTTTGGACAAGCGCATTCCTAAGTCATGCTTCACCCCCTCCCATCGCCCCCTTTTCACCATTCGAAATCCCAGGCCGCCATAACCTCTCCGCCCCAGCCGTGAAACCCCACCCTCCTCCGTCCGCCACGTCACCGCTGCCCAGCCGGAGCCTCTTCCCCGACGACGTCGTCCACCGCAATAGCTCGACGTCCCTCGTCCACCTCCTCGGGTGAGGATCCGTCGTCGATCTCGCCGTCCCGTCCTCCACCTCCAAGGAGCTGCTCCGACGATCGCCTCGTCTATCGCGGCTGCCCCATCCCCACAGCGCCGCCTTAACCTGCTCCACCGGAACCGCAGCATCCTCACCAACTCCTCGGACGAAGCCAAGGCCTACTCGGCGCCACCAAAGAGGTTGTACACTCATCGCATCGCACCTTCTCCTTAACTCGACCTCCCGGCGCCGACGGTGCTCCATCCCGCACCCCCATGGAGCGGCTACCTTGAAGCCGGCGCCGCGGGCGCCATCTCCACGGTGGCTCTCCCCCAGTGCGAGGCCCCTTCGGCGGCGGCGTCCATACCAACCGGATCTGCTGCTGCTGCTCTGGCTCTCGCTTGATCGCTCGCTCGCCCAGCTGCTGCTGCTGCTCTCCCTCTCGCTCGTGCTGCTGCTCTGCTCCGATTAAGCCACACTTCAGTCGACTGAATCGACTTTTGGGTCAGTCGATATTCAAGGGTTGGGTGGGCTCGCCGGAGTTAAGGAAGAACCACCCGCAGCAGGGACGGGGGCTCGTCGGAGAGGTACCACACTATCTATCTTAGGGTTCAGGGTGGGGGCGGGGGGCCTAGAGGGCTAGCCAGGGCGGCAGTGGCAAGTTGTTTCGTGGCGGCGAGGCAGCGCTGGGGCCGGTGGTTCGGCCGGTGGTGGCTGGCGGCTCAGGGGGGTGCAAGTTAAAGATGAACTGCAGGCCCTCCCTAAACTACATGTTAAGTGCCTCTATGCTACCATTGTGTTCAGTTTCGATAGTAGCATTCAGATTCCACAGTAAATTTCAGTTTCGACAGTTAAGTTCAGAGTCAACAGTTTTTACCTCATCTGTTGTAGTCAGGTGGTTTTTGGTAATGTTAATTTTACATCCATTTTACATCATCTATTGGAGATGCTATTAGAATCCCACTTGAGATTGACGATGTCTGTCTTGTGCTACTTCAGCCTTGACGTCTTACGGCTCACCGGAGCTGCTCCAACGGCAGAACGATCCATCACAACAGAGCAGTGCCCTAGACGCCGTCTACATTGCCCTCAGATCTTCCTCCACACCTTCGACAACCACCTCTGCCTCAACTGCTTCAGCGACCAACCCAATGATGCTGAGGTCGACACGGCTACGGCAAAGAGGTTGTACACTTGTTGCATCACTTATTACTATACATTCACGTCGATCCATTAGGGCTATTTTGGTTCAACGGAAAAACATCGATCCACTGGTTGTTACCATCACTCTAAATTTCTACATGCTCTCCTTACATAATCTCACCATATTTTTTTCGTATGCATGTCAGATTGTACACAGTCATGCTGAACATGTAGAGAAAAAGAGAAGAGTTTTGCGCGGCAATACAATGTCATGCAGACATCGCTCCATGGTGGGTTCAATGGCAAACCCTCCCCACCCCTCTCCAGATTGTAATCCAGAGGAAGATATCTGTTCCGAGGCGGATTTGGACGCTGTTGAGCACTCCTATTTACCCCCAAGGTGTTTGCTCTACCTTGGCATGATGATGTTAGTCATATCATGCATATGTTGCCTTACAGTGCCTACTTTTGACATCATATATGTCATCTGCATAGTTTAGACATGTTCTGTAATGCCACATGTTTAGTTTCTATATCATATATGGGAATTATGCAGTCTCATGTCTTTTAGCCAGCGATAATATATGTGACATGTGCAATGCCATACTGTTTAACCAGGCATCATATATTTGAATGATATCTTGCCCATCCTTTTCGTCATTACATTTCCATTTGTCGACAATGTTTGTACATTAAACTACTCTTCCTGTGAATCAGCCATTTGGGTGGGAGATGGAAAAATCTGGAGTGAAAACAAGGCCTTCAGAGCAGACAGTGCTACCTGTCGAAGCAGATCTCTTGTTGGGTCCCAATAGCTCCTTAGAGATGGATTCAGAGATAGATGACCAGTCCTATTCCCCCACTAAGGTGTATGCTCTAACTTGGCACGGTTATACTGCTCATATCATGCATACGGTGTCTTGCTAGTTTAGACATCATATACACAATATTCAACACCATGTTCTTAGTTCAGACATCATATCGAATGCCCTCTGTTTAGCATATAAATCACATATGTGAATTAAATGATGTGATCCTGATTACTTAGATAACATGTAGATGAATTATGTCATGCGATCCTGTTTAGTTATTCATCATATCTTTGAATTATGTTATGCTATGCTATCCAGTTTAGATAGACATCATATATGTGAAATTATGTCATGCTATCCGTTTTAGTTAAACAATATACATGTCAACTATTCCATGCCCTCTTTTTTCACACTATCTATTGCATCTGTCTCTCATACAATGTCTGTACATTCAACTATGTTTCCTGTTTATCAGCCATTTCAATTGGAGCAGGTGATGCCAGTATCTAGCGGACTAAAAACACAGTCTTCAAATAAAATAGTGCTACCTCTTGGTGGAGATAGCACCCAGGTTGTACATGCACAAGAACCAGCCCTACCACACATAACCCAAACTCTCGCAGATTGTACCCCTACTACGATGGACAGAGAACCAGCTTCACCCAATCTAACCCCAACCCCAGCCGATAGTAACCCAGTTCCTGTTGACACATCACCATCTCCACCATAGAGCTCCCAAACAAGAGCAGTTAGTAAGGCAGCTCCAGTGCCCAAAGGGCCAGTACTATCACGGCGAACCCCAACTCCACCAGTTAGTACGCCTATTCCTGTGGAGGAAGCACAACCAGCTAGTCGTAGTTTAGCATCTATCGCATTTGATGTTGTTAAATCGTATGTGCGTATCTTCCCATCTTGGAAATATTATACTGAAGATGAAGGAAAATGCCAGTTGCAGGTGTTTGTCCAGGAGTTATGTGTAAGTAATGGTATTCATGTCAATTACTTTGCTTCGTCCCATACATCCTACCTCCATGATGGTTATAATACAGCAAATTTTCCCATTTTTCTCTATAGAGAAGGACCGATCTGGAAACTCAGGATGAGGTAACCTATGCTAATACCTCTGCTATCTTCAAGAATGCTTGGTGGCAGTATCGGAATTACTTGAAGAAAACGTACTTCACTGGTAAAGAAACTCATCAAATTCCCTTACGTTCTCCTTAGACACATTTACTGGACGATGACTGGGAACGCCTTGTTCTGTACTAGTCCCGAACCAAGAATGTGGTAAGGTCTATGAGCTCATTTTCTATTTTTAAGTATTATATTCTTGCGTCTTACTGCACTTTGTTCATGTAGAACAAGAGCCTAAACCTGAAGAACAACTATTCTAATTTAAGATTCCATTGCTACCATAGGACATAGATATATGTTTGTTTGATGCTTTTATTATGTACTAGTACTTGGCAATAGAAGACTTGGTAGTTTAATCCTGTCCACCTTACTGATGAACTGGTTCACCGAAATGAGTTTCTTATACTAGTACATGCTAAACTTGTTATGTGTCTGCTTGTTTCTTCTTTTAGAATGCTGACATAATATTGGGGAAGAGTGCCTTATTAAGCAACGGTAAAGGAAGTCATGCAGATAAGGTTCAGGATAGTGACACATCCTGTCTTGGTTTAGTGTTGGAGTTACTAGCCACTACCGCTTGCACAAGCTATTCAAACTCACTGTCTGAATCAGTTTGGTTTCTTGAGTCTCAACTACAAGCCGAAAGACATCGATGAGCCGTGCTGCGACAAGAAGCGGAAGGACTGTGGAAGTCCCTGGAGCATTCAGATGCATACTTTCTGGTGCAACAGCAAGCGTTGGTGGATTTTAGCGCCAAACAGGACAAAGCTAATAAGCTTGTTAAGCTTATTGCCAGCATGGTGGATACCCAGGATATCGTTTCTTGAGCTCTTCTGAAGTTGTTTCAGTTATGCTCTTGTTTTGCTGCCGTGTTTATTTGCACTGGTGGCCAGTTTTGACGGCCAATGTATATGATATGCTGCTTTGTTCCCTATATTTGCACTGGTGGCGAACTTTGATGCCAAGTGGATGTAATATGTGTAATAGTCGTGATAGCCTAGCGTTAGTTGCTTTCTTATTTATTTCCTGTTGTCTTGTTTATTTGTTTGCTTGTATTCATTGCAGTTCTTTTTCCGCGGTTAACTAGTGGCTGCAATAACCTATTTTTTAAAACTAGGCCACAATAACCATGGGCTAATATTTACTGTAGTGACACTAGGCCTCCTACGGGCCGTAGAAACAGTGGGCCTTCTACGGGCCGTAGAAATAGTAGGCCTTTTACGGGCCGTAGAAACAATGGGCCTTCTACGGGCCATATCATCAATGGGCCTTATACAGGCCGTATGATCGATTGGCCAAACATGGGCCAATAATAGGCCGCATTATGGCCATAAATGGGCTAGAGTTGGAATCGTCCGTTCATGGGCCGACCGTAACGGGCCATCGTTAATAGGCCGTATTTGATGACGCTTTGAAAATGGCCCAACGTATTAATGGACCACAAACGGGCCGACTGTAACCACGAGCTGAATTTGGCCCACAAGCAGAAAATGACAGTAACGGGCCATAAGTAAACGAATGCTGGAAATGAACCCAAGAATAAATGGGCTCTGAGATGGCCGAAAGATAACATGGGCTGGAAACGGCCCAACGGAATAACGGGCCGTTAATGGGTATAAAGTGATACACTGTTCATTACGGGCCAGTTTCACCACGGGCCGTTAATGGGTGTAAAGTGATACACTGTTCATTACGGGCCAGTTTCACCACGGGCCGTTAATAGGCCAAGACTTACATAGGGCCTCATATGGGCCGAAAGACGCCATGGGCCATACATGGGGCAGAAGTGAAAATGGGCTGGAATCATATTGGATGGCCCAGATGATGCTACTGGGCCTAATTCGGATAGGGCGTAACGGGCCTTGGGTTAGCGGGCTGTAAATGGGCTATATGTGAACATGCCGTTAACAGTCTTTCCATGGGCCAGCCCACCACCTTTTGACCAAGTCAAATGGGCCGGCCTTTTCACAGGAATGGGCCTCTGTTGGGCCGTGCCACGTGTCGACGTATCATAGGCGCCTTCCATCCAATGAGTGGTTGGCATCTATCCCAACGATGAGCCGACACGTGTTTCCTCCAGCCAATGATGATTTTACATGTGGAAAATCCCCATTGGTCGGGGCTGTTAACGGGTTATCGGATCCAAAACCTGACCCGATAGCTTAACGGCATTCCGTTACGGTGGATTCCATGTGTCGGTCACCCTTGACGAAAGCACTTCTGTGACGCGCGATTTATTGTCATGGAAGTGGACACTTCCGTGATGATAAGTTTGGTAATGTCATGGAACACTTCTACAACAGCACAATTATGACTATCTTGATTCTGTCATAAATTTGTCATAGATGTACATGCATGACAAAAAAAGTGCCCTACTGTGACAAACACGTATCATCACGGAAGTGTATTTTTTGTAGTGAGTTCTGGAATACCTGAGTTTCGCCGACATTGAAAATCTCTTTTATGCAGTTGTTGGTGAGATAACCTCGACGCCACCCAGTACTGGG
This sequence comes from Triticum urartu, assembly GCF_003073215.2. Taxonomy (NCBI): domain Eukaryota; kingdom Viridiplantae; phylum Streptophyta; class Magnoliopsida; order Poales; family Poaceae; genus Triticum; species Triticum urartu. The sequence continues at coordinate 578,846,604 of NC_053026.1, read as the reverse complement.
GCGGGAGTTCGGGAGTATTTCCATAACTCGTATAACGGGTGCTTTTCGAAGGTTGAGGTAAATGATTTTCGAAGGTTTCTTGGTTATGTGTTGACGGATGGATACAGCTAGATGTATGATTTGCTAGTTTTGGGTGAGATGTTATGCTTCCCCTGTATCCCTAACACCTGATTGAATAACCAGAAAGTTTCGGGAGTTTATAAGTGGGAATTCAAGTAGCTCCTAGGATATCTTTCCGACAGATGTATGATATGAAATTGGGGTTCGATGTCTAATGGTCCGCCTATCCACGGTTGGTTTTACAGTGGTCTCGTTGTGTCTTAAAGAGTCCTTGGCTATGCTGACTCGGGGACGCTTCGTATGTCATGTGCACTGCCTTGTACATGATGGTGATGTATGATCGACCCCGTGTAGGCCCCACCACAAAAACTTCGGACGAAATCTCTATCATATGTTTGTTCTGGCTTATTCTGCAAGCCAATCCTTTGTTTTTGTTTTTAGTTGTAATATTCGAGTTGCTTCGAAGTCAAGTGTTGATTCCATACCTTTCCTAAACGGTGTTCTCGTACTCCGATGTGAATACTAATCCTTCTTGATCATCGAATTTGTCATCTCAATTTCTTCTCAATCGGCGTGCTTCTCTTCAAGTTAAGCCGATCCATTCAACATTGAAAGATCAATTATTAGTTCTTCTCAATGGTGTTCATTCCATCTGCCCAAGTTGCCTTTGTTTTCCCGCCCTCCCACCCTTTTTCTTCAAGGACTCAGATTTCTTATTCGAGTATCCATCTTATGGATGTGAAGTCTCTCCATTCTTTTCCATCAATGTTCTTATCCGGTGATTCTCAGGAAGATACTAACGGAGCCTCAAGTTCATCATTATTCGTTCTCTTTCTTCTCCGGTGGATTTAATTCAATCTTTGTCGATCATACTTTTCCTTGTTTCAATTGTTTTCTCATGCCGGTGCACCTCTTAATCGTCCACTCCTCGCTATTCATTTTGTCTGGAGTGCTGAAGATATCTCAGAAGGCTCGTCTTTTCATTCAAGATCCGTTCAACCCATTTCGAGGTTGTTATCTCATTCAAGCCATTTAATTCAACCGGTGCAATCTCTCTTTTAAATCATTTCAACGGTGTATCTTTTGAGTGGGCCCTAACCCACAGGTCTTTTCCCAGGATCTTACCTAACTCTTCTAATCTTCCCGGAGTTACTCTCAAGTTATTTTCCAAGTTTGACGTAAGAATGAATTATCATCAGTCAAATGCCTTTCTCCATGATCTTTCAAATTCTTTTCATCGTTGGCTCAACCTTTCCAATTTTCATTCCAGAGTGCCTCAAAAATTCTCAGTGGTGGTTCTCGTCATCATTCTCAACATTTGAAGACCCAAGAAGAGTTTTTCCTCCAAATCTTTCCCGTTCTCTCAAGGATTCGTGGTTCTAGCTTCATGATATCCTCTCATAATTGTTTGCGATTGTGAGAATTCTTTTCATCCATCTGGAGCATTTCAAGAGTCTTTTCAGTTTGATTCTCCGAAGACCATCATTTCGGGTTTATTCATTCTCAGCTTTCAGCTCTCGTTCTCCAAATCTTACCGGTGCATCATTAAAATATCCTCTAATCAGCTCGTGATCTCTTCATTTCACTTGTATCTAAATTCCCTCAAGTATCTTTATTTGTTCTCTTATTCTTACCAGTGATTCATCCCTTTACTTCATTCATTTTCAATTCGTAGGGTGGTTCGTTCAAGACTTCTCTTCCTTCATTATCATATCAATTTATTCGTTGTTTCAATCCTACCGGTGGCTCGTCGAAGACCTTCTCAAGTTTGCGCTATATCTATCTTATTCCTTTCTACGAGAATAAGTAGTATGCCAAATCCGTTCCTTGTCATCAATCTAAATTGATGAAGGATGAGCATAACATAATTCTTATTCTTGTTTCATCGAGTATATTCAACTCCTTATTCTGGAGGCTCATCAAATTCTCGGTTTCACTTGATTCATCTTTCTTTTCCCGGAGTTCCATGCTCTCTCAATTTTCTCGTCATGAAGATCCATCTAATCATTGCAAGTCTTCACCTTGTGTTTTCAACTTCTCTTTCCTTTCGTTTGATCATTCTTTTATTACCGGAGTTCCTCATGGAGGTTCATCAAGGACTTAAATCCTTCTCGAAGTGTTCATCAAGATTCTTTTCTAAGGAGCTCAAGTATTCTTCATCTTGCAATCTAGAGTCCAATTCGTTCTATCTTATGTTTTGAGGTGGTGCCTATCTATGATCCAATTTCCGCTTCTCATCTCGATGAAGGAGCTTGTCGTCTCCTTGTTGATATCAATCTAATCTATTTTTCCGTTAGTGGCAGAATTTCACCTCAAGATATCGACGTGTTTTCCATAAGCCCACAACAAGCTTACTCTTTTCATTGTTGGTTTTCTAACAACTCCGTTCGACCCTTCTCCTAAGGATGCCTTTTCAAGCTCATTTGTGGCAGAAGTTGTCATTTTCAACTCCATTCTTTCATTCCAATGATCTTTCTTCTATTCTTGCTTCCGGAGGCATTGTGATGTTTCTCTTTTCAATCATCATCTCGAATTGCGAGGATCATGTTCTTCTCGTGCTTATCCATTTAACCGGAGTGCCGTGCCCTCTATTCAAGTCCTCTCATCTTATCAAGTTTTTTTCCATCCCTTCTCAACCAGAGTGCTTGCTTGCACTTCTTGTCCATTGCAACCCTTTTTCTTATGTCTTTCAACCTACAAGATTCTAGTAATGTTCCTTGTTCCTCTTTTCTAACGGAGTGTTTTCAACTTTGTTCTTATTCGTTGCTTTCTTTATTCCAATTTGTTCAACCTCGCAAGGTTCTTTGGTTTCACTCGTTTGTCGAAGAAGCAACTTAGTTTACCTCTTCTCTTCCTCTTCCGCTTCTCTCCGGTGCCATCCTAGATCTCGGGACGAGATCCTCTTGTAGTGGTGGAGTGTTGTGACGCCCCAAGACCGGAGCTTTAGATGCCTTCCAGGGTTTCCGGGTTTCGTCGTGTGATTTTTTTGGTTCTTTGATTCATCATTGCATCATGTGCATTGCATCATGTCATTATGCCATCATGCCATCATGTCATTTCTTTTCTTAACTCAACTAAATAAATGGCATGGATCTTTGATCCATTTAAATCGAGGGAATTCACATGATGATTCTCTTTATAACATACCCTCCCGATATTAGGGAGCTATATTAAATATTACATTTTTGGAATCACCCATGAACACACTTGCAAATAATCACATGCCTTTTCTCGCTTCAAGTTTGGTCCCCAAACTTTGCCCATTATTTCTTTCATCGCTTTTTCGGAGCTCCACCAAAAATCATTTTTGGACCTCCTATCACCCACTTCCTATTCAAATCATTCGAATTAAATTCAAATGAGTTTGAATTTATATTTTTCAATCTTGGCCATTTCTATTTTCTTTGAACGAGCATATTTTTGTGAGTCCAAGAAAATTAACCACATGCCCTAATTCTTCTTCCAACCTTCTCTTGTCTTCTTTCCTTTCTTCTAGTTCTCTGTGAATGAAAAGAGAAAGGAGGAAGAGAGAAGCCCAGCCGCCACTTGTGTCCAGCCGGACAAATTTGACCCAAGGCCTAGGCCACCGCAAGCCCTTCAGCCAGGCCGGCCCATCCTGCTTCATGGCCTGCTAGGCCCAGCCGCCTCCACTAGTGCCTCAACCCTAGTGAGGGAGTCCTGGATTCGGGGGTGTTCGGGTAGCCGGACTATACCTTCAGCCGGACTCCTGGATTATGAAGATACAAGATTAAAGACTTTGTCCCGTGTCCAGATGGGACTTTCCTTGGCGTGGAAGGCAAGCTTGGCGATGTGGATATTCAAGATCTCCTACCATTGTAACCGACTCTATGTAACCCTAACCCTATCCGGTGTCTATATAAACCGGAGGGTTGTAGTCCGTAGGACAGAATCAACTCCATACACAATCATACCATAGGCTAGCTTCTAGGGTTTAGCCTCCTTGATCTCGTGGTAGATCTACTCTTGTACTACCCATATCATCAATATTAATCAAGCAGGAGTAGGGTTTTACCTCCATCGAGAGGGCCTGAACCTGGGTAAACAAAGTGTCCCCAGTCTCCTGTTACCATCCGGCCTAGACGCACAGTTCAGGACCCCCTACCCAAGATCCGTCGGTTTTGACACCGACACCTAGGCCGACCAAAACCTTTCCCCGCTCGATCACATGGCCTCTCCCTCATCTCCACCCCGCCACCAGGAGCCCTGCGCCCGATTCCCATCTCCCTTCGTCCTCCTGTGCGCCGCCAAGTGTGAGGGAGAGAACTGCAGCGCCGCCCACGCTCGATCCCTGTCGCCCTCCTCTCCTACTTCGCGCCCCACTGCCCCATCGTCCTCGCGTAGCCGCATGACAGCCGGAGCACCGCCTCCCACGCTCCTCCCTCCTCTCGCTCGCATACACCACCAGTTCAGGCCGCCTCCGCCGGCCTTGCCTGGTCCCGGCCGTACACTGCCGTCAGGGCCCCGTCCCCACCTCCGGCGCGCCAAAGCTTGTCGCCTTGCGGCCGCCACGGGCGAGCGCCACCTCCGGCCTCCCCTTCGTCGGCGTCGTCTCCTACTCCTCGCCTCGAGCAACGACGTTTCAAGGCCGGCCTCATGCAGCTCGTCATTGCCGGAGTTCTCCACCACCAGCAAGCAGCCGCGCCATGACCCTCCTCGCGTGGCGTCTCCACCTTCCGGTCCATCCGCGAGCAAGCTGCCCCTGTTGCCTCTTGTTCTTGGCCGCAGAGATCCTTCGACGACCCGTGTACCTTGTCGTGACGCCGGTGGACTTCCTTGATCCTTCGGCTGCCAAGATCGCAAGGCCGCCACTAACCGAAGGAGCCCACGGCCACCACGTCAACCTGCCTCTCTTGTCGTTGCCAAAACCACCAGTCCAGGAAATGCCAAGACCAAACGTTTTTGTTTTCACCAAATTCCGTCAAACTGACCGTGTACGTCTACTGTCACCATGGTTTTTTTTCATCAAGTTCGACTACAGCATGAAGTTGTGAACAACCAGGCGGAGTCGCGGAGAACGACTACAGACGGGACCCGTCAAGTTCTTCTACATGCGTGTACGACTACACATCCAAGATGCATCTAGTACCTCTACGGAAGACCCAAACGTCTACGATACGTGTACCACGACCGTTGCCAAAGACCGTCGAGTGAACAACTACCCTCGCGGTGGACTCGACAAGACAATGTGTACAACTACTTCCATGATGATAGTGCTCCACTACCGTCGCAAGAACGAGATCGACGAGTCCGAAAACCCCTAGTACCACGACAACCCCGAAGGGACTCGGATTCTTCAAGTTCATCTTCGACACATGTACCACTTCTTCCTACGACCGTCTCGAGAACGTCTACTTCCTCTACTTTGCACCGAACGAGAACCGTCTCGTTTGCACCCTTCGAAGGTATAACCTCGAGACAATGCCCGTGAACGAATGAATGCATGTTGTACGATATGCACCCTTGTTCGCCTCGAGTCCGAATTTGCGGTGCACGTTGCCCCTCTTTTGTCTTGGCACCGACATGTGGGAACCCAGTATCCGGGAGTACCCCACCATTCTTGCTTGACACGCTTCCGTCACATCTTCTTTTACGTCGGTATCTCAGTCGAGTTACCGAAACCAGAATGTTGTCGTGGCATCATTTTCGGATTCATTGTTGTGGCACCCTTTCTTTCCACCACGGTGACAAATGCTTGATAATATGCTCATGTCAACATTTTCCTAAAATTGCATAAACTTGAACATGGCATCCGCATCATGTTAACAACATCAAGAATGGTTTAAATTGTTGTTTGCATTAATTTGCTAAATGTATATGGGGATTTACCAGATTTGTTGTTTGTTATATCCGGCCCCATTTAAATTGTTTAGATAGTATAGTTTTGTTATGCTTCACCTCTTGCCATGTTATCCAACATTTAATATTGCTGAGTACCTAACCAGTAGAGAACTAAATAATTAAATGTGGTGTTTCTTCAATATGCAACTTGTTGCATATTGAGCTCCACTTAACTTGTAGTTTTGCTTGTGCACTTTGCCATGCCATGCCTAATTAAACCGGACATGCATCATACTTGGTTGTGCATCATGCCATGCTTATGTGGTGATTGTTTACTATGTTGTTTGCTTCTTTCCGGGTTGCCTATCTCATTAGCTTCGGTTCTGTTCCGGAGTTGTGAGGATTCGTCCGACTTCGTCTGTTTGTCTTCTTTCATGGACTCGTTCTTCTTCCTTGCGGGATTTCAGGCAAGATGACCATACCCTCGAAATCACTTCTATCTTTTCTTGCTGGTTGCTAGCTCTATTGCTATGCTGCGATACCTACCACTTGCTATATCATGCCTCCCATATTGCCATGTCAAGCCTCTAACCCACCTTGTCCTAGCAAACCGTTGTTTGACTATGTTACCGCTTTGCTCAGCCCCTCTTATAGCGTTGCTAGATGCAGGTGAATATGAAGTTTGTTCCTTGCTGGAACTCGGATATTTTGTTGGGATATCACAATATCTCTTATTTGTTTAATGCATCTATATTCTTGGTAAAGGGTGGAAGGCTCGGCCTTATGCCTGGTGTTTTGTTCCACTCTTGCCGCCCTAGTTTCCATCATAACGGTGTTATGTTCCTTATTATGTGTTCCTTACGCGGTTGGGTTATAATGGGAACCCCTTGACAGTTCGCCTTGAATAAAACTCCTCCAGCAAGGCCCAACCTTGGTTTTACCATTTTCCACCTAAGCCTTTTCCCTTGGGTTCTGTAGACTCAAGGGTCATCTTTATTTAGAACCCCGGGCCAGTGCTCCTTTGAGTGTTGGTCCGAACTAGAGCACCGTGCAGGGCCATCCCTTGGCAACTTGGGTTACGTCGGCTCCTGTACGCTTAGCTTATCCGGTGTGCCCTGAGAACGAGATATGTGCAGCTCCTATCGGGATTTGTCGGCACAGCGGGTGGTCTTGCTGGTCTTGTTTTACCATTGTCGAGATGTCTTGTAACCGGGATTCTGAGTCTGATCTGGTCGTCTTGGGAGAAGTAATATCCTTCGTTGACCGTGAGAGCTTGTGATGGGCTAAGTTGGGACACCCCTGCAGGGTTTTGATCTTTCAAAAGCCGTGCCCGCGGTTATGGGCAGATGGGAATTTGTTAATGTCTGGTTGTAGAAAACTTGACACTTAACTTAATTAAAATGCATCAACCGCGTGTGTAGCCGTGATGGTCTCTTCTCGGCGGAGTCCGGGAAGTGAACACGGTTTCGTGTTATGCTTGAACGTAAGTTAGTTTCAGGATCACTTCTTGATCACTTCTAGTTCACGACCGTGCTTTGCTTCTCTTCTCGCTCTCATTTGGATATGTTAGCCACCATATATGCTAGTGCTTGCTGCAGCTCCACCTCACTACCTTTTCCTACCCATAAGCTTAAATAGTCTTGATCGCGAGGGTGTGAGATTGTTGAGTCCCCGTGACTCATAGTTTACTTCCAAAACCAGTTGCAGGTGCCGATGATACTGTGCAGGTGACGCAACTGAGCTCAAGGAGGAGCTCGAAGAAGATCGTGTTCGTTGTGTTGTTTCGTTTTCTAGTTGATCAGTAGTGGAGCCCAGTCGGGGCGATCGGGGATCTTTTGCATTAGGGGTGGTATTTCTTTATTTTGGTTCCGTAGTCGGACCTTGATTGTATTATGGATGATGTAATGCTATATTTATGTATTGTGTAAAGTGGCGATTGTAAGCCAACTCTTTATCCCTTTCTTATTCAGTACATGGGATGTGTAAAGATTACCCCTCTTGCGACATGCCTACTATGCGGTTATGCCTCTAAGTCGTGCTCCGACACGTGGGAGATATAGCCGCATCATGAGTGTTACACAAAGTCCTATAATTTTTCTTTTTCTTCCTTTTAGAAGGATTAGGTGCATCTATATTATTTCTCTGAGAATCTTGCTCAATTCTCTTAGGGTGGCCTTCAGGATACAAAGGTTCCTGAGTCATTTTACCAGTTCTAGTAGCCACCCTAACAACATAGTCCTTATTCTTACTATTCAATTCATTGAGCAAATCATTTTGAGCTTTAAGTACTTGTTCTACCTGAGTGGTAACCAAAGAAGCATGTTTACTAATAAGTTTAAGTTCACCTTTAACATTAGCCATATAATCACCCAAGTGTTCAAGCATATCAGCACTATGTTTAAATTCTCTACCAAAATAAGCATTGAAGTCTTCTTGCTTAACCATAAATTTATCTAACTCATCTAAGCATGGGCTAGCAAACTTAGTAAATGGGATTTCAGCTTTATCATATCTATAGAGAGAATTTACCTTTACTACCTGTGTCGGGTTATCAAGACCATGTGTTTCTTCAATAGGTGATGGATTAAAACCATATATTTCTTCAACAGGCGGTAAACTAAGACCATGTATTTCTTCAATAGGAGGTAAATTCTTAACATCTTCACCTTTAATACCCTTTTCTTTCATGGATTTCTTTGCCTCTTGCATATCTTCAGGACTGAGAAATAGAACACCTCTTTTCTTCGGAGTTGGTTTAGGAATAGGCTCAGGGGCTAGCTCAGGAAGTGTCCAATTATTTTCATTTGTCAACATATTATTCAATAGAATTTCTGCTTCATCCGGTGTCCTTTCCCTTGAAAACAGAACCAACACAACTATCCAGGTAATCTCTAGAAGCATTGGTTAGACCATTATAAAAGATATCAAGTATTTCATTTTTCTTAAGAGGATGATCAGGCAAAGCATTAAGTAATTGGAGAAGCCTCCCCCAAGCTTGTGGGAGACTCTCTTATTCAATTTGCACAAAATTATATATATCCCTTAAGGAAGCTTGTTTCTTATGAGTAGGGAAATATTTAGCAGAGAAGTAATAAATCATATCCTGGGGACTACGCACACAACCAGGATCAAGAGAATTAAACCATGTCTTAGCATCACCCTTTAATTAGAACATAAATATTTTAAGGATATAAAAGTAGCGAGTTCTCTCATCATTAGTGAACAAGGTAGCTATATCATTTAATTTAGTAAGATGTGCCACAACAGTTTCAGATTCATAGCCATAAAAGGGATTAGATTCAACCAAAGTAATTATATCAGGATCAATAGAGAATTCATAATCCTTATCAGTAACAAAGATGGGTGAAGTAGCATAAGCAGGATCATATTTCATTCTAGCATTTAGAGTTTTTTGTTTAAGCTTAGCTAATAATTTCTTAAGATCACTTCTATCATTGCAAGCAAGAAAGTCTCTTTTAGTTTCTTCATCCATAACATAGCCCTCAGGCACAACAGGTAATTCATATTTATTAGGAGAGCCTTCATAATCACTTTCATCAGTATTATCAGTTTCAATAATTTCATTCTCTCTAGCCCTAGCAAGTTGTTCATCAAGAAATTCACCGAGTGGCACAGTAGTATCAGGCATAGAAGTAGTTTCATCATAAGTATCATGCATAGCAGAAGTGGCATCATCAATAATATGCGACATATCAGAATCAATAGCAGAAGCAGGTTTAGGTGTCGCAAGCTTACTCAAAACAGAAGGTGAATCAAGTGTAGAGCTAGATGGCAGTTCCTTACCTCCCCTCATAGTTGAGGGATAAATCTTGGTTTTTGGATCTCTCAAGTTCTTCATAATGATAAGTAGATATAAATCCCAAGTGACTCAAAGAATAGAGCTATACTCCCTGGCAACAGCGCCAGAAAATAGTCTTGAAAACCCACAAGTATAGGGGATTGCAACAATTTTCGAGGGTAGAGTATTCAACCCAAATTTATTGATTTGACACAAGGGGAGCCAAAGAGTATTCTCAAGTATTAGCAGCTGAGTTGTCAATTCAAACACACCTGGAAACTTAGTATCTGCAGCAAGGTATTTAGTAGCAAAGTAATATGATAGTAATGGTAATGGTAGCAAAAGGTAACGATAGCGAAAGTAATGTTTTTGGTATTTTGTAGTGATGATAACAATAGCAATGGAAAAGTAAAAAAGAGAAGAACAATATATGGAAAGCTCGTAGGCAATGGATCGGTGATAGAGAATTATGCCAGATGCAGTTCATCATGTAACATTCATAACCTAGGGTGACACAGAACTAGCTCCAATTCATCAATGTAATGTAGGCATGTATTCCGAATATAGTCATACGTGCTTATGGAAAAGAACTTGCATGACATCTTTTGTCCTACCCTCCCGTGACAGCGGGGTCCTAGCGGAAACTAAGGGATATTAAGGCCTCCTTTTGATAGAGTATCAGACCAAAGCATTAATACATAGTGAATACATGAACTCCTCAAACTACGATCATCACCGGAATTGGTCCCGATTATTGTCACTTCGGGGTTGCCGGATCATAACACATAGTAGGTGACTATAGACTTGCAAGATAGGATCAAGAACTCTCATATATTCATGAAAACATAATAGGTTCAGATCTAAAATCATGGCACTCGGGCCCTAGTGACAAGCATTAAGCATAACAAAGTCATAGCAACATCAATCTCAGAACATAGTGGATACTAGGGATCAAACCCTAACAAAACTAACTCGATTACATGATAAATCTCATCCTACCCATCACCGTCCAGCAAGCCTATGATGGAATTACTCATGCACAGTGGTGAGCAGCATGAAATTGGTGATGGAGGATGGTTGATGATGACGATGGTAACGGATTCTCCTCTTCGAAGCCCCGAACGGACTCTAGATCAGCCCTCCCGAGAGAGTTTAGGGCTTGGCGGCGGCTCCGTATCGTAAAACATGATGAATCTTTCTCCTTGATTTTTTCTCTCCGAACACGAATATATAGAGTTGGAGTTGAGGTCGGAGGAGCTCCAGGGGGCCCACGAGGTAGGGGGCGCGCCCCCACCCTCGTGGCTAGGGTGTGGCCCCCCTAGTCTTGATCTTTTGCCAGTATTTTTTATTATTTCCAAAAATATGCTCCGTGGAGTTTTAGGTCATTCTAAGAACTTTTGTTTCTGCACATAAATAACACCATGGCAATTCTGCTGAAAATAGCGTCAGTCCGGGTTAGTTTCATTCAAATCATGCAAGTTAGAGTCCAAAACAAGGGCAAAAGTGTTTGGAAAAGTAGATACGACGGAGACGTATCAGAAGGCCAAATATCCTGCTGATTTCCTTGTTCTTGGTTCCCCTCAAGATAGCTTTTGTCCCATTATATTTGATAGACCCTTCTTGAATACTGTTAATGCTAAGATAGACTGTAATAAGGATATTGTTTCTGTTGGTTTAGGGGATATGTCTCATGAGTTTAATTTTGCTAAGTTTCATAGACAACCCCGTGATGAGGAATTACCTAGTAAGGATGAAATTATTGGTCTTGCTTCTATTGTTGTGCCTCCTACTGACCCTTTAGAACAATATTTGCTCGACCATTAAAACGATATGTTCATGAATGAAAGAAGGGAAATAGATGAAGTATTCTTTAAATAAGGACCTATTCTTAAACACAACTTGCTTGTTGAAATCCTAGGGGATCCTCCTCCACCCAAGGGTGATCCCGTGTTTGAGCTTAAACCATTGCCTGATACTCTTACATATGCTTATCTTGATGAAAAGAAGATATATCCTGTTATTATTAGTGCTAACCTTTCAGAGAAGGAGGAAGAGAAATTATTGAAAACTCTGAAGAAGCACCGTTCTACTATTGGATATACTCTTGATGATCTTAAGGGCATTAGTCCCACTCTGTGTCAACACAAAATAAATTTAGAGAAAGACGCCAAACCAGTTATTGATCACCAACGACGGCTGAATCCTAAGATGAAAGAAGTGGTAAGAAAAGAAATACTAAAGCTCCTTGAGGCAGGTATAATTTATCCCGTTGCTGATAGTTAGTGGGTAAGTCTTGTCCATTGTGTCCCTAAGAAGGGAGGTATTACCGTTGTTCCTAATGATAAAGATGAATTGATCCCGCAAAGAATTATTACAGGTTATAGGATGGTAATTGATTTCAGAAATTAATAAGGCTACTAAAAAGATCATTACCCCTTACCTTTTATTGATCAAATGCTAGAAAGATTATCCACACATACACATTTTTGGTTTCTAGATGGTTACTCTGGCTTCTCTCAAATACCTGTGTCAGCTGATGATCAAGCAAAGACCACTTTTACTTGCCCTTTCAGTACTTTTGCTTATATACGCATGCCTTTTGGTTTATGTAATGCACCTGATACCTTTCAAAGATGCACGTTGGCTATATTTTCTGACTTCTGTGAAAAGATATGTGAGGTTTTCATGGACGATTTCTCCGTTTATGGATCCTCTTTTGATGATTGCTTGAGCAACCTTGAGAAACTGATACGTCTCTGTCGTATCTACTTTTCCAAACAAGTTTCCCTTGTTTTGGACTCTATCTTGTATGATTTGAATGGAACTAACCCGGACTGACGTTGTTTTCAGCAGAATTACCATGATTTTGTTTTATGTGTAGAATACAAATATTCTCGGAATGACCTGAAACTCCACGGGAGGTCTTAGAAAAAACAATAAAAAATCCTCGCCAAATATGACGACCAGGGGGCCCACACCCTTTCCACAAGGGTGGGGGGCACGCCCCCCTACCTCGTGGACCCCCTGTTGACCCTCCGACGCCAACTCAAACTCTATATATTTGCTTTCGGAGAGAAAAAAATCAAAGAGGAGAAATCATCGCGTTTTACGATACGGAGTCGCCGCCAAGCCCTAAACCTCTCGGGAGGGCTGATCTGGAGTCTGTTCAGGGCTCCGGAGAGGGGGATTCGTCGCCGTCGTCATCATCAACCATCCTCCATCACCAATTTCATGATGCTCACCGCTGTGCATGAGTAATTGCATCGTAGGCTTGCTGGATGGTGATGGGTTGGATGAGATTTATCATGTAATCGAGTTAGTTTTGTTAGGGTTTGATCCCTAGTATCCATTATGTTCTGAGATTGATGTTGCTATGACTTTGCTATGCTTAATGCTTGTCACTAGGGCCCGAGTGCCATGATTTTAGATCTGAACCTATTATGTTTTCATGAATATATGTGAGTTCTTGATCCTATCTTGCAAGTATATAGTCACCTACTATGTGTTATGATCCGGCAAACCCGAAGTGACAATAATCGGGACCACTCCCGGTGATGACCATAGTTTGAGGAGTTCATGTATTCACTATGTGCTAATGCTTTGTTCTGGTTCTCTATTAAAAGGAGGACTTAGTATCCCTTAGTTTCCAATAGGACCCCGCTGCCACGGTAGGGTAGGACAAAAGATGTCATGCAAGTTCTTTTCCATAAGCACGTATGACTATATACGGAATACATGCCTACATTACATTGACGAACTGGAGCTAGTTCTGTGTCACCCTATGTTATGACTGTTACATGATGAACCGCATCCGGCATAATTATCCATCACTGATCCGGTGCCTACGATTTTTCGATATATTGGTTTATGCTTATTTACATTCCCGCTTTTACTATTACAATCACTACAAAATACCAAAAACATTACTTTTGCTGTCTTTACTTTTGTTGCCGCTACCGCCACTATCATATTACTTTGCTACTAAACACTTTGCTGCAGATACTAAGTTTCCAGGTGTGGTTGAATTGACAACTTAGCTGCTAATACTTGAGAATATTCTTTGGCTCCCCTTGTGTCGAATCAATAAATTTGGGTTGAATACTCTACCCTCGAAAGCTGTTGCGATCCCCTATACTTGTGGGTTATCAAGACTAATTTCTGGCGCCGTTGCCGGGGAGCATAGCTCTATTCTTTGAGTCACTTGGGATTTATATCTGCTGGGCACTATGAAGAACTTGAGAGATCCAAAAAACAAGATCTATCCCTCAACTACGAGGGGAGGTAAGGAACTGCCATCTAGCTCTGCACTTGATTCACCTTCTGTTATGAGTAAGTTTGTGACACCTACATCTGCTTCTGCTATTCGTTCTGATATGTCGCATGTTATTGATGATGCCACTTCTGCTATGCATGATACTTATGATGAAACTGCTTCTATGCCTGATACTACTGTGCCACTTAGTGATTTTCTAGAAGAACAAATTGCTAGGGCTAGAGAAAAAGAAATTATTAAATATGAATACGATGATGATAGTGATGATGAAAATATGCCTGTTATTCTTGAGGGTTATTTATTTGATCATGATGCCTCTTTAGCTATTTTAGCTTGCAGAGATAGATATGAGCTTAAGAGGTTATTAATTAAATGGAACAAAGAATCACTTAGAGATAAAATCAAACCCAGTCCTGCTTTTGCTACTTCACCTATATGTGTTCCTGATAAAGATTATGAATTCTTTGTTGATCCTGATATAATTACTTTGGTTGAATCTGATCCGTTTTATGGCTATGAATCTGAAACTGTTGTGGCACATCTTACTAAGTTAAATGATATAGTTGCCTTGTTCACTAATAATGAGAGATCACGTTACCTCTATTTACTCAAAATATTTCCGTTCTCATTAAAGGGTGATGCTAAGATATGGTTTAATTCTCTTGATCCTGGTTGTGTGCATAGTCCCCAGGATATGATTTATTACTTCTCTGCTAAATATTTCCCTGCTCATAATAAACAAGCTGCTTTGAGGGAAATATACAACTTTGTGCAAATTAAAGAAGAGAGTCTCCCACAAGCTTGGGGGAGGCTTCTCAAGTTACTTAATGCTTTGCCTGATCATCCTCTTAAGAAACCTGAAATACTTGATATCTTTTATAATGGACTAACCGATGCTTCCAGAGATTACCTGGATAGTTGTGCTGGTTCTCTTTTGAGGGAAAGAACACTAGATGAAGCTGAAATTCTATTTAATAATATGTTGACAAATGAAAATAATTGGGCACCTCCTGAGCCAGCTCCTGCTCCAATTACTGAGCCTATTCCTAAGCCAACTCCGAAGAAGAGAGGTGTTTTATTTCTCAGTCCTGATGATATGCAAGAGGCAAAGAAATTTATGAAAGAAAAAGGTATTAAAGCTGAAGATGTTAAGAATTTACCTCCTATTGAAGAAATACATGGTCTTAATTCATCGCCTGTTGAAGAAACTTATGATCTCAATTATTTATTTACTGAAGAACCTCCTGATCCCAATATCCCGACAAAGGTAGTAAAGGTAAATTCCCTCTATAGATATGATAAAGCTGAAGTCCCTCCTACTAAAATTGCTAGTCAATGCTTGGATGAGTTTGATAACTTTATGTATAAGTAAGATGACTTCAATGCTTATTTTGGTAGACAATTAAAAGAAAATGCTTATATGATTAGACGCTTGGGTGATTATATGGCTGATATTAAAGGTGAACTTAAACTTATTAGCAAACATGCTTCTATGGTTACCACTCGAGTAGAACAAGTACTTAAAGCTCAAAAAGAAGTGCTTAATGAAATGAATAGTAAGAAAAATGATTTTGTTGTTAGAGTGGCTACTAGAACTGGTAGAATGACTCAGGAACCTTTGTATCCTAAAGGCCACCCTAAGAGAATCAAGCAAGATTCTCAGAGAAATAATATTGATGTCCCTAGTTCTTCTAAAAAGAAGAAAAAGAAAAATGATAGAACTGTGCAAACTTCTAGTGAACCTATTGCTGAACCACCTGATAATCCAAATGATATTTCTTTGTCTGATGCTGAAACACAATCTGGTAATGAACATGAACCTAGTAAAAATATTAATGATGATGTTCATGATGATGCTCAACTTAGTAATGATAATGATGTAGAAATTGAACCTGCTATTGATCTTGATAACCCACAATCAAAGAATCAACGTTATGATAAAAGAGACTTTGTTGCTAGGAAACATGGTAAAGAAAGGGAACCTTGGGTTCTGAAACCCATGCCTTTTCCTCCGAAACCATCCAAGAAAAAGGATGATGGGGATTTTGAGCGCTTTGCTGAAATGATTAGGCCTATCCTTTTGCGTATGAGATTTACTGATGTGCTCAAAACAAATCCTTATGCTAAATATATGAAGGATATCATTACTAATAAAAGAAAGATCCCGGAAGCTGAGATTTCCACCATTCTTGCTAATTATACTTTTAAGAGTGGAATACCAAAGAAACTTGGAGACCCCGGAGTACCTACTATACCTTGCTCCATTAAAAGAAATTATATTAAAACTGCTTTATGTGATCTTGGAGCCGGTGTTAGTGTAATGTGTCTCTCTTTATATCGTAGACTTGACTTGAATAAGTTGACACCTACTGAAATATCTTTGCAAATGGCTGATAAATCAACTGCTATACCTGTCGGTATTTGTGAGGATGTGCCTGTTGTGGTTGCAAACGTTACTATTTTAACGGACTTTGTTATACTTGATATTCCCGAGGATGAAAGTATGTCTATTATTCTTGGAAGACATTTTCTTAATACTGCAGGGGCTATTATTGATTGCAACAAAGGCAATGTCACTTTTCATGTTAATGGTAATGAGCATACGGTACACTTTTCGAGGAAACAACCTCAAGTTCATAGTATCAACTCTATTGGAAAAATTCCATCAATTATATTTGGAGGTTTTGAATTCCGTCTTCCTACTGCCAAGAAGAAATATGATATTCTTATTATTGGGGATGTGCATATCCCCGTTGAGGTAACTTAGTGTTATTCGAAATTTCTTCGGTTTCATGATTATCGGAATGAGTTTGTTAACAAGACTTGATCAACCTTGTTAGTGGATTCTTTTTGATGAGCATGAGATGGATGAAACTAGAAGCACAACCTTCTGTACCCTCTTTATACTTTCTGTTATTTATATTAAATAAAGTAAAAATAGTATTTTTCTATCTGTTTCCTGACTTATCCGTGCAATATAAAAATATCCTGAAAATAAAAGTCCTCAGAATGCCATGCCAATTTAATATGATTTTTTCGGGAATATTTGAGGATTTACTGTGCAAAACTTGCCGCGGGAGGATCTGCCACCTGGTCACGAGGGTGGTGGGCGCCCCCCCTATAGGGCGCGCCCTCTACCTCGTGGGCCCAAGGTGGCCCTCCTCCACTTATTCTAGCACCCATCTTCTTCCTCTGTCTCACACAAACCCGAAAAACCAACTCAAGCACGAGTTCCAGCCACTTTTGTGGCGATTTTCGATCTCCTTGCTCAAAGCACCTCTCGCAAAACTTCTTGGGGAGATTGTTCCTTGGTATGTGACTCCTCCATTGGTCCAATTAGTTTTTGTTCTAATGCTTTATTCTTTGCAAATTTGTGCTGCATAGGTGACCATGTTCTTGAGCTTGCATGTAAAATTTATATGGTTCCAAGTAGTTCTAATGCTTGATATAGGCTCTAGGCACTTGTAGGAGTAGTTACTATCAGTTTTATTGAGTTTGGTTTACTATTATTTTGAAGTTACTAAAAATTTGAGATTGTTTCAGAAAAATTATGAGGAGATTATTGAGGGGCTCATCAAGCCAAAGCTCAAAGGAAAAGGCACCTAAGCCTAAGTATAATTTGCCACGGACCGCGGAAATTCGGGCGTGTGAATGGCCTTCTGAAGATTTCTTGAGAGCAGCCGGTATCTATGAAGATTTCCATGAATTGGCTAACAATGCAGGCCTCACCGCTTTCCTACATGACCAATGCGATCAGTATCTCTTACTCACAAATACCTTTGTGCAAAACTTTTATTTTTATCCTAGGAACTCACCACCTACGGTGGAATTTCATTTATATGATGAGCCTAAGGAGATGTCGCTTTATGATTTCTGTCGGATTTGTTTAGTCCCTTTTGAAGGCAAGACAGAAGAACCACATCATGATGATGTGGCTGGATTTATTGATAATATCACTGTAGGAGAAACCAGGAAGGTTTCTGATGCACGAATCACTAGCATACATTTTCCTGTTTTGCTTAACTTTGCATTATTTGCTAGTCGTCGTTTAATTGGACGCGGAAATTCTGGAAACCATAGTATCCCTGATTTAATTATTCTGCTCAAAGGTTTATATAGTGATAACACTTTTAGTTTAGGCGGTATTATTGTTAGACGGTGAAATATGAACCGTACTAAGGGCCCCATCTTTGGAGGCATCTATGCCACACGCCTAGCCGCACATTTTAACATACCTATTAGGCATGCTGAGAAGGAAGAAAAAGTGCTACCCCATGTTTATCTAGATCATAAAAGTATGGTGGCACATGATTTTATTGATAAAAATAGGGCAGGGGAGCTTAGATATCAATTGTTCTTTAATAAACATCATCCTGAGAGTATCACCCTGCCTGCTCCTTCTTTGTTTGATTTGACTGTAGGCACGTACCGTGTTCCATTGACGGCTATTCATGCCTACCGGAACCCTGCATCTACCGAGGAGCCAGAACAGGAACCACACGATGAGCCTCCATGACAATCTGTTTATTCTTGGGATCCAGAGATGACTATCAGCCAGTGGCAGTCAGAGTCTTCTTCTTCAACACAATATGATCCCAACTATTCCTCCTCATCACAGTACGACCCCAACAACTATTATTATGTATATCCGCCAGGCCAGCCGTGGCCATAGACCAACTTAGGCCAAAAGCCTAAGCTTGGGGGAGTACGTATTTCTCACCGACATTACATTTATGTTCACACACACTCGTTGCTAGATGTCGGTGCTCATACTTTTCATTGTATCATCCATGCTAGTGTATTTTCTTTTTCTTGCTTTCTTCTTGTGTGCTTGTTAAACCTCAAGAAAAAAAATTAGTAGTAGTTTATTTTTCTGCTGTAGTAGTAATAATTAAAAATAAAACCCAAAAATATTTCCTGTTCTTCTTTTGCTTGTTGGGAGCTTTCCCGTGTAAATTGTTTTATGTCTTTTCTTTTCTTTGGGGGTCAGTAGGAGAAGACCATAATTAAATTGTTGAAGTGGCTCTCATATGCATTATTGTTGAATTAACCCAAGTGTCCATGTTGCCTTGTCTTCTCCTGTTTATTGAATGCTTGCAGATTCCAGCTTAGTCCAATGCACATGCACTCTTATTATTATTCACACCGTTCGGTCGTGCGAGTGAAAGGCAATTATGATGATATATGATGGACTGACTAAGATGAGAAAAGTTGGTATGAACTCGACCTTTTTTGGTTTTGTAAATATGATGAGTCCCGCGTTCTTGATTCAGCTTATTATGAATAAACATGTTTGCAATGACAATTAGAGATCAGAGTTACTTGTGCCATGCTTGATTAGCTATGAGTTATAATGATTTACCTTGTATGCCAACATGCTATTGAGATGATTATGATGTGGTGGTATCCTCCTTTGAATGATTTAAGTGACTTAACTTGGCACATGTTCACGCATGTAGTTGAAACAAATCAACATAGCCTTCACGATATTTATGTTCATGGTGGATTATATCCTACTCATGCTTGCATCCAATGTTTATTAATTTTAATGCATGTACATGGCTGTTGTCGCTCTCTAGTTGGTCGCTTCTCAGTCCTTTGCTAGCCTTTACTTGTACTAAGCGGGAATACTGCTTGTGCATCCAATTCCTTAAACCCCAAAGTTATTCCAGATGAGTCCACCATACCTTCCTATATGCGGTATCTACCTGCTGTTCCAAGTAAATTTGTATGAGCCAAACTCTAAACCTTCAAATAAACATTCTGTTTTGTATGCTCGAATAGCTCATGTATCAACAAAGGCTGTCCTTATCTTCCGTGTTAGGCGGGTTATTCTCAAGAGGAGTGGACTCCGCTCCTCACTCAGGAGAAAATGGCTGGTCACCGGGATGCATAGTCCCATGCTTTATGCAAACTAAATCAAAACTAATTGCAAACAAAACTCCCCTTGGGACCTGATGTATGTTGGAGGCACTCGTTGTTTTGAGCAAGCCATGGATTGATGCCTGTTGGTGGAGGGGGAGTATAAACTTTACCATTCTGTTTGGGAACCGCCTATAATGTGTTTAGCATGGAAGATATCGCCATCTCTTAGTTGTTACGTTGACAATGAAAGTA
This sequence comes from Triticum urartu, assembly GCF_003073215.2. NCBI lineage: Eukaryota > Viridiplantae > Streptophyta > Magnoliopsida > Poales > Poaceae > Triticum > Triticum urartu. The sequence continues at coordinate 578,826,556 of NC_053026.1, read as the reverse complement.
TACCGCTCAAAATACAATTTATCTCTATTTCAAAACCGAGCTCTGGGACCTCTACAAATCCCTGCTTCCCTCTGCGAAGGGCCTATCCATTTACTTTTATGTTGAGTCATCACGCTCTTATTAAAAAGCACTAGCTGGAGAGCACAGCCGTCATTTGCATTCATCACTGTTAATTTATATTGGGTATGACTATGAATTGGATCTCTTTTACCATGAATTACAATGTCTAGTCAGTCCTTGATCTTTAAAGGTGCTCTGCATTTATGTTTTGCGGTCTCAGAAAGGTCAAGCGAGATACCATCTTGTTATATCATATTATGATTGTTTTGAGAAAGTGTTGTCGTCCGAGATTTATTATTATGACTTGCTAGTTGATTATGCTATTGATATGAGTAATGATGAGACCTGAGAATTATTGCAAACATGGTTAGTTATGATTTATGCTGAAAACTTGAATGCTGGCTTGACATAGTTACAACAACAAGAGCAAATAGAGTTTGTAAAAGTTTTTCTTTCTTTCTTTCAGTTTGTCAACTGAATTGCTTGAGGACAAGCAAGGGTTTAAGCTTGGGGGAGTTGATACGTCTCCGTCGTATCTACTTTTCCAAACACTTTTGCCCTGGTTTTGGACTCTATCTTTTGAATGGAACTAACCTGGACTGACGCTGTTTTCAGCAGAATTACCATGATGTTGTTTTATGTGAAGAAAACAAGTATTCTCGGAATGACCTGAAACTCCACGGGAGGTCTTAGAAAAAACAATAAAAAATCCTCGCCAAATATGAAGACCAGGGGTCCACACCCTTTCCACGAGGGTGGGGGCGCCGCCCCCTAGGGCGTGCCCCCCTACCTCATGGGCCCCCTGTTGACCCTCCGGCACCAACTCCAACTCTATATATTTGCTTTCAGAGAGAAAAAAATCATAGAGAAGAAATCATCGTGTTTTACGATACGGAGCCGCCGCCAAGCCCTAAAACCTCTCGGGAGGGCTGATCTGGAGTCCGTTCGGGGCTCCGGAGAGGGGGATTCGTCGCCGTCGTCATCATCAACCATCCTACATCACCAATTTCATGATGCTCACCACCGTGCATGAGTAATTGCATCGTAGGCTTGCTAGACGGTGATGGGTTGGATGAGATTTATCATGTAATCGAGTTAGTTTTGTTAGGGTTTGATCCCTAGTATCCATTATGTTCTGATATTGATGTTGCTATAACTTTGCTATGCTTAATGCTTGTCACTAGGGCCCGAGTGCCATGATTTCAAATCTGAACCTATTATGTTTTCATGAATATATGTGAGTTCTTGATCCTGTCTTGCAAGTCTATAGTCACCTACTATGTGTTATGATCCGGCAACCCCGAAGTGACAATAATCGGGACCACTCCCGGTGATGACCATAGTTTGAGGAGTTCATGTATTCACTATGTGCTAATGCTTTGTTCCGGTTCTCCATTAAAAGGAGGCCTTAATATCCCTTAGTTTCCAATAGGACCCCGCTGCCACGCGAGGGTAGGACAAAAGATGTCATGCAAGTTCTTTTCCATAAGCACGTATGACTATATACGGAATACATGCCTACATTACATTGACGAACTGGAGCTAGTTCTGTGTCACCCTATGTTATGACTGTTACATGATGAACCGCATCCGGCATAATTATCCATCACTGATCCGATGCCTACGAGTTTTCCATATATTGGTTTACGCTTATTTACTTTCCCACTTTTACTGTTACAATCACTACAAAATACCAAAAACATTACTTTTGTTGTCTTTACTTTTCTTGCCGCTACCGCCACTATCATATTACTTTGCTACTAAACACTTTGCTGCAGATACTAAGTTTCCATGTGTGGTTGAATTGACAACTCAGCTGCTAATACTTGAGAATATTCTTTGGCTCCCCTTGTGTCGAATCAATAAATTTGGGTTGAATACTCTACCCTCGAAAGCTGTTGCAATCCCCTATACTTGTGGGTTATCAGAAACTAATATTGTTCTGAATTGGGAGAAATGCCACTTTATGGTTAACGAAGGTATTGTCTTGAGGCATTAAATTTCTGAAAGATGCATTGAAGATGATAAAGCTAAAGTTGATGCTATTGAAAAGATGCCATGTCTGAGGAAGTCCTGGATTAGGGGGTGTTCGGATAGCCGAACTATACCTTCGGCCGGACTCCTGGACTATGAAGACACAAGATTGAAGACCCCGTCCCGTGTCCGGAAGGGACTTTCCTTGGCGTGGAAGGCAAGCTTGGCGATACGGATGTTCAGATCTCCTACCATTGTAACCGACTCTATGTAACCCTAACCCTCTGCGGTGTCTATATAAACCGGAGGGTTCTAGTCCATAGGACAACGTACACATCAACAATCATACCATAGGCTAGCTTCTAGGGTTTAGCCTCTCTGATCTCGTGGTAGATCAACTCTTGTAATACCCATATCATCAATATTAATCAAGCAGGACGTAGCGCTTTACCTCCATCGAGAGGGCCCGAACCTGGGTAAAACTTCGTGTCCCCTGCCTCCTGTTACCATCCGGCCTAGACGCACAGTTCGGGACCCCCTACCCGAGATCCACCGGTTTTGACACCGACATTGGTGATTTCATTGAGAGTTCCTCTCTGCCATCGCTGTGAGGCCCGATGGCTCCTACGATCATCAATGGCGATGCAGTCCAGGGTGAGACCTTCCTCCCCGGACAGATCTTCATCTTTGGCGGCTTCGCACTGCGGGCCGATTTACTTGGCCATCTAGAGCAGATCGAAAGCTACGCCCCTGGCCGTCAGGTCAGATTCGGAAGTTTAAACTACACGGCAGACATCCGCGGGGACTTGATCTTCGATGGATTCGAACCACTGCCGAGCGCGCCGCACTGTGACGACGAGCATGATCTAGCTCTGCCGCCAAACAGTGCCCTGGAGACCGCACCCGCATCGGCTCCGACCCTTAGTTTGGAGCCGACCACGCCGATCGAGGATGAGCGGTTGGACGCCACCTCGGGGGCTGCGATCCCAACGGCGGTTGAGCTGAACACCAGCCCCGTACATTTCAAGACTCGTGACTCCATGGAGCCGGATTCTTCTCCGGACTCCGAACTCTCCGCGCCCCTGCCGAGCGAATCCGATTGGGCGCCGATCATGGAGTTCACGGCCGCGGACGTCTTTCAGCACTCGCCTTTCGGTGATATCCTGAAATCACTGAAGTCTCTCTCTTTGTCAGGAGAGCCCTGGACGGACTACGGTCAGCAAGGTTGGGGTACGGACGATGAAGAAATTCAAAGCCCACCCACCACCCACTTGGTAGCCACTGTCGATGATTTAACCGACATGCTTGACTCCAACTCCGATGACATTGATGGTATGGACGCCGATGAAGGAGACGATGAAGAACCAGCGCCTATCGAGCCCTGGAACGCCACCTCGTCATATGACGTATACATGGTGGACGCACCCAAAGATGACGACGAGGAGCGGAAGGACGCACCGAAGGATTGTTCCCTCGAAAAGCAGTCAAAGCGGCGACAAAAGCGCCGCCCCAAATCCCGCCGCGACAGAAATAGCGATCACACTGATCCAGCGCTGGAGCAGGGCGAACCGCTGCCAGACAACGGCAATCCGGATAATCAAACCGAACAAACAAATCCTATCAATGATAATGGTCCGGATGACATAACGCCAGACAGGCACTCGGAGCAGCAGAAGGCCCGTAAAAGGCTCGTTGCCACCGCAAGGAGCCTCAAAAAGTAGAAGCGGAGGCTCAAGGCCGCGCAAAACACGCTCCAATTCAGATGGAGCAAAATACTCAACACTGTAGCAAGGTACGGCGACAATCGCCCCTCCAAGAGCTACCCAAAGTGGAAGCTGCTACCCGAATTCGATGAGGAGGCCTCAGACCCCCCACAACCAAATATCAAAGCAGCCACCTGGTCGGATAAACGACCCCTCTACCACCACAGAACGGCATTCAACGCCGCTCACAATACAACACGCGACCCATGCGAGGGCTCGCACCCAAAGGACGGTGCAACAAGATCCATCTATGGACCACGCAAGCGCGCCCCAGCATACGATGCAACACAACAAACATCCGAACTACGCCTCCCTAACACTCGAGATGCCCGGTCCACGTGGCATCATTTCAGTGCACGAAAGTATTAAGCGATCTCAACGCGCCGAAGAGAGTGAGGCTGCCTTGGCAGCCGCACACTAAAGGCGCCCGGACCAGCAAAAGCATCCAATAGGTCGTCAAGACCTCAGACACAACTAATCAAGTCCGGCACCGCTACTCATATCGAATAAACGGTCACACCTCTTTCAAAAGTACAAGGGGCTCAACGCACGCAGACGAGTGGAGATTTCTTCTTATCTTGAATTATACATGGTTTCTTTAGAAAACTATCCTTTTGCATGACAACCTTTTCACCTAAATTCCTCTCTTTTACAGATGATCATCTTGCTACACCCGTCCAGGATACGGCACAATGAAGACACAGGCGCAGACGTGCAGCAGGGACCCGACCCAAGTATTCTTTTTAGATTAAGACCCTGCGTAAACCTTTTTTACTGTCTCTTGTTGATACATATCCACCGTTGAGAAGGATGCTGACGTCTTGGCATGTGGCCACGCAAGAACAATGCACGTACCTGGACACAAGGGGCTTCTTACAAAGGCCATTCTTCAGGCCCGGTTTATACCACAAAGACCGAATACCTTAGGGAGTGTTCGGCGTCGCGAGTTTGGCCCTATATGCATCAGCTCCGAATCATTGTCTTTGGTCAAATGTTGGGTTTTCCCGGCTCCTGTGTTTTGGTGCCTTACATTCCCCTTTACCGGCTAAGGTAGCACCAGGAGAACTACTACGATTGTGCCCTGGTTCATCCGGACGAGCACCTCAGTAGAGAAAGCCGAAAACTGACTGTCATGATCTAGCGTGAGACTGGTCAACCACTCGATGACCCATGGGAATGTTAGAATTCCTCCGCCTTAACGAAGGGCCACTTTCCGGCCAGGCATATACGCACCCCGGGATCGGGAGAGTGCAGAGCCACCAGGGGCTATCTAGTAGCCCCACTGTCATACTCCTATGGCTAAGTGAAAGTGTTAAAGCATTATAGTCCGGTTGCCTCGCTCGCTCCGCTATCACCTCCTTAATAGGACCAAGACGTTGCGTTAAGTGTGAAGGCGTGTTTCTGCGAACACCTCTGCATTATATGCGTGGGGGTTGAAGCCGATGACTGCAATCTTTCAGGTTATACACATGTATACATAAACGGCCGCCCAGGAGGCATCACATTATTTTCGGGCAAAAGTATAAAAGTAGCCTCATAAAAATTTAAAAAGCATTCCGCTTACAATGAGATTACATGTCATTCAAACATAATATTTTTTGAGCACTGGGTCTCTATCAAACGAGCACCCTCAAGAACTTCCTGAAAGTAGTGGTCAGCAGCCCTTCAACCTATGGCCGAATCCTGCGCTGCAACATTGGTAGCATCCATCTCTGCCCAGTATGCTTTAGCACGGGCAAAGGCCATCCGTGCGCCTTCTATGCATGCCGACCTCTTCATCGCATTTATGCGCGGCACCACATCAAGGACCTGCTGCACCAAGCTGAAATAGCTGCTCGGTTTTGACCTTCCCGGCCATAGCTGATCCACAACAGACCTCATGGAGAGTCCGGACAACCTATTTAGTTCGGCCCATTCGGCTAATTGGTCCGTCAACGAAAGCGGACGCTCGGGAGAAAGGAATTGCTTCCAAAACAGCTGGTCTATTTCACGGTCCGTCTGACTCTGGAAGTACTTGGCCGCATCGGCAGCGCTCGCCGCCAAATCCATATACGCATCCTCCGAACTCCACAGCCGATCCAGAGGGGCATACCGTGGATCTCCGTACTTCCTCTGCAGCATAAAGGACTTCCCGGCTACAATATCCCCGGCTTCCCGCAGCTCCTCCTTCTTCGCCCTCATAGCAGAGCGGAGGTCTTTTCCCGTTACAGCAGCCTTCTCAAGGTCCGATTCCTTCGCCTAGTTTTCCTTTTCAAGAGCCCGGCAACGGTCTACGGCGGCTTTTAATTCTACGGCCATATTGGCCATTTTCTTCCGGTTCTTGCCATGTGCGGCCTTCTCGGCTCGCAACTCTTCGGCCGCCTTCAAAGCAGCCGCATTACCCAATCTTGCTTGTTCCTTGGCTCGGGCAAGTTCCGCCCGCAAGGCTTCAACAGTGGCAGCTCCATCTATAGTCATAACATATTAAAAACACTGGCATCATACTCTTCCTATGTGGCATTTACCAGATAAGGATACTTACCCTGCGCCTCGTCAAGTCTTCTGTTAACAAGCTCGATGTCGGCATCTGCCGCATCCAACTGCCGTTCTAAACGGGAGAAATGGCTAGTCCGGCTGGCCACCGGAGCTTCCATCTCCTGCACATAAAGGCAGTATGGTTATTACCTGGGAGTATGATCCTCCGTTCGTCATCGTTTCCAATGACAACCAGAGTCTCAGGGGCTACTATCTACACAGGGCACACCTAACATGTGCAGGACTATTACACATTCCTTTTTACGTACCTCAAAGCCTGTCAGTAGACTCATAAAAGCTTCATGCAATCCGCTTTCGGCGGATGATATCCTCTCCATCACCATATTCATCAGCACACGGTGATCATCTGAGATGGCCGCTCGCCCCACCAACTCCCTCAGAACGTCCGATCGCACACTAGATGGCGCCAAACTCTTTTGTCTACTCTCTTCGGGAGCCGGACACTGGGAGCCTCGGGGATCAATTGGATCACCTTCTGGCTTCTCCGCACTCGGAGAGGCCCTCCGCGATGACACTTCAGGGTCACCCGCTTCCGGAGCAGAGGAGTCCGGAGGAGGCATCTCGCTCTCCATCATCTCTGGAAGAAGATCCCCCGAAGACGAGCTCATTTGAGAGGGGCTAAGGCCCGAACTGGACAGATATATGCGGTGGTTATTTTCTCAGAAGAAAAGGATGGCATATCTGTACTATTAAAGTTTTCGGGTCACTTACGACTCCCGGGAGAATTGATCCCCCCGCGGACTTTGTGCGGCAGCAGCGCCCCCCAAGGTAGGGCCCTCGGTGGAAGATTTCTTCTCCCGTTTGGAAGCTTCGGCTTCCGAATGCCCGGGCGCAGTTTTCCTCGTCCGGTCGTCTTCCTTCATGGAGACGCTCGCTCCCGCGGTTAGAATAGGCAGCGTTGGGGGCTCGCGTCCGCCCGCATTACCCTCCACAGTATCTTCCTTCAAGGGATTCGGGCAAGGTGCGGTCTGGAGCATCTTTTCCAATACCGGATTCTCCAAACCCTCAGGGAGGGGGGCCGAACACCGAATCAACTTCGCCTTTGTTAGCCAGTCCTGGTCGAAAAAGCAAACTATCAGAAATAACTTCGTAATGAAGGAAAGATAATATGTTCGGCCAAAAGATTCCATACCTGTTCGGCGGCGCGGTTACTGCTCAGGCCCACGTCCTTGGTGATTTCTGGACACTCTACTTGAGGTCCGAAGAATAATTTATACATATCCTCGTGTGTCAGGACGAGAAAATTTTGAATGGCATGCGGACCCTCGGGATTGAACTCCCACAAGCGAAGGGGCCGACGTTTGCAAGGCTGGACTTGACGAACCAACATAACTTGTACTACCACAACCAAACTGAGATTGTCGTTGAAGAGATCTCGAATGTGGCTCTACAGTAAAGGCACGTCCTTGGCTGGACCCCAGCTCAGTCCTCTGCTGATCCATGACATCAGTCGTGGTGGAGGGCCCGAGCGAAAAACGGGGGCGGCCGCCCACTTGGCACTTCTAGGAGTCGTGATGTAGAACCACTCCTGTTGCCACCATGCAGACACCTCTGGGATGGAGCCTTTGGGCCACGGAGCTCCCGTCATCTTGCGTATTGAGGTGCCTCCACACTCTGCATGTTGCCTGTCGGGGGACTAATCCACGAGCACCTATGGGACCGGCGGACCGAGTCCCTTTCGGTTCGGCGGGGGCGAGGGTCACACGAAGAGCGGATCGAGGCGAAGCACACGAGCAGTTTACCCAGGTTCGGGCCGCACGGATGCGTAAAACCCTACTCCTGCTTTGTGGTTTGTATTGAGTTCTTGCTCGGGAGCGCGGAGTGCTACAGTACACCCCAGCAGCTAATGAGACCGAGCGTGAGTGTTCTCTTCCTCCCCCCCCCCCCTCTACGTTGCGCATGGGCCTCCTTTTATATGCTCAAGGGGTCACCGACAGGTGGCAACGTAGACAAGGGTAAAAATGGAAAGGTGTTGCGGTTGGTACAGCTACCTGCTACAGTGTATCATACCTAACCCTGACGGCAGGGGACCAGGGCATTAAATGCCCGTCTGCGTCGCCTAAATAGTGCAAAAGGGACCGTCAGGGGTGCCACCGCTCGCCACGATGGCAATCTTGTCAGCACCGCTTGCCACCGCGCACCGCTGGCTGCACAGCCTCCCGCCACGCACGCCTGGAAGGGTCCCAGAGCGACATGTTGGTGGATGTGCTGGAGCACGGACACAGAGTGGTGGCTTGCCGCGGCAAGCGCCTTGCCGCGGTCGTTGTCTTGTCGCGTTCGGGAGCTTGTCGCTCACCGGGCCTTGCCGGGACGCGTGGCGCGTCGCGGCAAGTTCCTTGAGATGCCTTGGTTGGCCTTCCCGGCAAGCTCCTCTTGCCGGGGTCTTGTCTCCTTGGCTTGGATACTTTGTCCTTGAATGGCTCCAAAGGAACCACGGAGGACCTTGGCGGTCACCCGGCAAGCCTTGCCGCGGGATGCTGCGACTGCCCGTGCACAAGTTCGGGATACTAGGGTACCCCTACTCTAGTACACCGACATTGCCCTTCGATCACCGTCGGCTTTACTTCAAAGGTCTTGAGCCATAAGCCAAAGTGGGGGGTAACCCGGAGGAAGGCCTCGCATACGACAACAAAAGTCGTGATATGCAGGAAGGAGTCCGGAGCTAGATCTTGGAAATCTAGCCCGTAATAAAACATCAAGCCCCTGACAAAAGGATCCAGAGCAAAACCTAGACCTCGGAGGAAGTGGGAGACAAACACGACGCTCTCATTGGGTTTGGGAGAGGGGACGGCCTGCCCCCGGGGAGGCAGCCGATGCGACATTTCGGCGGTCAGATACCTGGCCTCCCTCAACTTTTTGATGTCTTCCTCCGTGACGGAGGAGGGCATCCATCGGCCTTGAAGGCTGGATCCGGACATGACTGAAGGTTCGAAGCACCTGACCTGAGCTTTAGGCGTTTGAGCTTGAGGCTGGGGAAGGATTCGGTTGAGCACGGGAGGGAAAAGTAAAAGCTTTGTCCCTTTATAAAGAGGGTGGATATCAAGCGTCCTCCCCGTGTCCGTTTGGACTTGCCTATGATCTAGGAGTCCTAGAAGCGGTTGGGTTACCCACACCCGTATTGATGAGAATCCCGTAATAAGGGGACACGATCTCTGCTTTAACAAGACGTGCCAGGGAAACCACCTCGCATAACACGCTGAGGTGGGTGATTAAACGACTCAGATAAAGGCTTGGTCGTGGTGTGTCGCACCACGGAATACGTGAGCAGATTAGATTTGTGTAAATATTATTCTCTCTATGGCAGTATGTGGAAACTTATTTTGCAGAGCCGGACACTATCTTTGTGTTCAAAATCTTCTATGAAGTACTTGGAGGAGGAACCCGCCTTGCAATGCCAAAGACAATTTGCGCGCCGGACTCGTCGTCATTGTAGCCTGGTTCAGGGGCTACTGAGGGAGTCCTGGATTAGGGGGTGTTCGGATAGCCTAACTATACCTTCGGCCGGACTCCTGGACTATGTAGATACAAGATTGAAGACTCCATCCCGTGTCCGGAAGGGACTTTCCTTGGCGTGGAAGGCAAGCTTGGCGATACGGATGTTTAGATCTCCTACCATTATAACCGACTCTATGTAACCCTAACCCTCTTCGGTGTCTATATAAACCGGAGGGTTCTAGTCCGTAGGACAACGTACACATCAACAATCATACCATAGGCTAGCTTCTAGGGTTTAGCCTCTCTGATCTCGTGGTAGATCAACTCTTGTAATACCCATATCATCAATATTAATCAAGCAGGACGTAGAGTTTTACCTCCATCGAGAGGGCCCGAACATGGGTAAACTTCGTGTCCCCTGCCTCCTGTTACCATCCGGCCTAGACGCACAATTCGGGACCCCCTACCCGAGATCCGCCGATTTTGATACCGACAATGTCCCAAGGACATTAAAGGTATAAGAAGTTTTCTGGGTCATGCCGGTTTTTATAGGAGGTTCATTAAGGACTTCTCAAAAATTTCTCGGCCTCTGACTAACCTATTACAAAAAGATATTCCTTTTGTCTTTGATGATGATTGTGTAGAAGCATTTGAAATACTTAAGAAAGCTTTGATTTCTGCACCTATTGTCCAGCCACCTGATTGGAATTTACCATTTGAAATTATGTGTGATGCTAGTGATTATGTTGTAGGGGCTGTTCTAGGGCAAAGAGTTGATAAGAAACTAAATGTTATTCAATATGCTAGTAAAACTCTAGACAATGCCCAGAGAAATTATGCTACCACTGAAAAAGAATTTTTAGCAGTTGTATTTGCTTGTGATAAGTTCAGACCTTATATTGTTGATTCTAAAATTACTATTCACACTGATCTTGCTGCTATTAAATACCTTATGGAAAAGAAAGATGCTAAACCTAGACTTATTAGATGGGTTCTCTTGCTACAAGAATTTGATTTGCATATTATTGATAGGAAGGGAGCTGAGAACCCCGTTGCAGACAACTTGTCTAGGTTAGAGAATGTTCTTGATGACCCACTACCTATTGATGATAGCTTTCCTGATGAACAATTAAATGTCATAAATGCTTCTCGTACTGCTCCATGGTATGTTGATTATGCTAATTATATTGTTGCTAAATTTATACCACGTAGTTTCACATACCAGCAAAAGAAAAAGTTCTTCTATGATTTGAGACATTACTTTTGGGATGACCCACATCTTTATAAAGAAGGAGTAGATGGTATTATTAGACGTTGTGTACCTGAGCATGAACAGGAACAGATCCTACGCAAGTGTCACTCCGAGGCTTATGGAGGACACCATGCTGGAGATAGAACTGCACATAAGGTATTACAATCCGGTTTTTATTGGCCTACTCTCTTCAAGGATGCCCATAAGTTTGTCTTGTCTTGTGATGAATGTCAAAGAATTGGTAATATTAGTAGACGTCAATAAATGCCTATGAATTATTCACTTGTTATTGAACCATTTGACGTCGGGGGCTTTGATTATATGGGACCTTTTCCTTCCTCTAATGGGTATACACATATTTTAGTTGATGTTGATTACGTTACTAAGTGGGTAGAAGCTATTCCAACTAGTAGTGCTGATCATAACACCTCTATTAAGATCCTTAAAGAAGTTATTTTCCCGAGGTTTGGAGTCCCTAGATACTTAATGACTGATGGTGGTTCATATTTTATTCATGGTGCCTTTCGTAAAATGCTTGCTAAGTATGATGTTAATCATAGAATTTCATCTCCATATCACCCACAGTCTAGTGGTCAAGTAGAATTGAGTAACAGAGAGCTCAAATTAATTTTGCAAAAGACTGTTAATACATCTAAAAAGAATTGGTCCAAGAAACTTGATGATGCATTATGGGCCTATAGAACTACATATAAAAATCCTATGGGTATGTCTCCGTATAAAATGGTTTCTGGAAAAGCATGTCACTTACCTCTTGAATTAGAACATAACGCATATTGGGCTATTAAAGAGCTCAACTATGACTTCAAACTTGCTGGTGAGAAGAGGCTTTTTGACATTAGCTCACTTGACGAATGAAGAACCCAAGCCTATGAAAATGTCAAATTTTTTAAAGAAAAAGTTAAAAGATGGCATGACAAAAGGATACAAAAGCGTGAGTTCAATGTAGGTGATTATGTATTGCTATACAACTCTTATTTAAGATTTTTTGCAGACAAACTTCTCTCTAAATGGGAAGGCCCTTACGTCATTGAGGAGGTCTATCGTTCCGGTGCCATAAAAATCAACAACTTCAAAGGCACAAATCCGAGGGTGGTGAACGGTCAAAGAATCAAACATTATATCTCAGGTAATCCTATAAATGTTGAAACTAATATTGTCGAAACCGTAACCCCGGAGGAATACATAAGGGACACTTTCCAGAACGTTTTAGACCCTGAAAAGGAATAGGTATGTGGTACGGTAAGTAAACCGACTCCAAAACCGTTCTAATGGCAATATTTCTCCGTTTTGAAATATATAAAAAATAGGAAAATAAGAAGGAGACCGGGAAGGACATGAGGCTTCCATGAGGGTGGGGGCGCGCCCTACCCAATGGGCGCGCCCCCTGCCTCGTGGGCACCTCGTGCGCTCTCCGGACTCTGTTTTCTTGCACTATACTTCTTTTGGTCGGTAAAAAATCATTATATAATCTCCCAAAGGTTTTGACCACCATACCACGCAAATATCCTCTGTTCTTGTTTCGAGCTGTTTTCTGTCAGGGTTGTCAAAGCCAGGCATCATGACGTCCCCCTCTTCCAACAATGGTGACAATGATGCTTGGCTAATGAAGATAGAGCTGAAGAGGGAAGAACCTATGGAGATCAACAAGGATGAAGGGATCAAGAAGGCCACGAAGGACCAAGTTCCGGCAGCAGAAGACATCCTTCAACTTGATCACAATCTTCTTACCCCAACTGAGATCGAAGCTTTCAAGATGATTGAGTTGGCTCGTATACAAAACAGGTAGCTCACACGTGAAAATATTTTGTTGGAGGAGAATATCATAGCACTCAAGGGCATTATCCGCAAGTTGGAGGACCTCATATGCTCGATGTGCGACTATCCATCATCAACAACTGCACCTTCTTCACCAACAAAGAAGAACTGAGTATCTGGTATGGGCACTCCCCTTGGTAACTGCCAAGCTTGGGGGAGTGCCCAGGTATCGTATCACCATCACACCTTTTATCTTTCTATTTTTCTTAGGTCGATCCTTTTGGTAATATCTTGATCTAGTAGAATAAAGTTTTAGTATGATCTAGTTGTGAGTTTTGCTTTATGATCCTTCTATGTAATCGAGTCCGTGAGCTATATATAATAAAGATTAGTGTTGAGTCAAGGGCTTGATTATTTTGCTATGATCTTCAGGGAATAAAATAAAGGAGAATAAATAAAAAGAATATAGAGATCATATGGATCTTATGGAGAGTAATGACTTCACATATAAAGAGTATGATGAATAAAAGTTGTTGAGAGTTGACAAACATAGTTTTGGTCATCGTTGCAATTAATAGGAGGTAATAAAGAAAGAGGGGTCTTCATATATAAATACACTATCTTGGACATCTTTTATGATTGTGAGAACTCATTAAAGTATGACATGCTAAAGAGTTGACGTTGGACAAGGAAGACAACGTAATGTGTTATGTTTTCTTACATCTGAGATAAATTATATTGTCATGGATTATCCAACATGTTGAGCTTGCCTTTCCCTCTCTTACTAGCCGATTTCTTTGCACCAAGTAGAGATACTACTTGTGCTTCCAAATATCCCTAAACCTAGTTTTGCCATGAGAGTCCACCATATCTACCTATGGATTGAGTAAGATCCTTCAAGTAATTTGTCATCGGTGCAAGCAATAAAAATTGCTCTCTAAATATGTATGACTTATTAATATGGAGAAAATAAGCTTCATACAATCTTGTGATGTGGAAGAAATAAAAGCGACGGACTGCGTAATAAAGGTCCATATCACAAGTGGCAATATAAAGTGACGTTCTTTTGCATTAAGATTTTGTGCATCCAACCATAAAAGCGCATGACAACCTCTTCTTCCCTCTGCGAAGGGCCTATCTTTTACTTTTATCTTCTACCTTACATAAGAGTCATGGTGATCTTCACCTTTCCTTTTTACAATTTATCCTTTGGCAAGCACAATGTGCTGGAAAGATCCTGATATATATAGCTAATTGGATGTGAATCTTCATGAACTATTATTGTTGACATTACCCTTGAGGTAAAACGTTGGGAGGCAAAACTATAAGCCCCTATCTTTCTCTATGTCCGATTAAAACTTCATACCCATAAATATTGCGTGAGCGTTAGCAATTGTGAAAGACTAAAAGATGGTCGAGTATGTGGACTTGCTGAAAAGCTCTTATATTGAGTCTTTCCTATGTTATGATAAATTGCAATTGCCTCAATGACTGAGATTAGAGTTTGTTGGTTCTCAATGAAGTTTATGATTCATACTTGAAATTGTGATTGAATTGTTACTTTAGCATAAGAGATCATATGACACAATATATATATATATATATTGTGTCATATGATCTCTTATGTATATATATGTGTGTGTGTGTTGCTGTTCTAAGAATGATCATGCTGCCCTCATGTCCGTATTTTATTTTTATCGACACCTCTATCTCTAAACATGTGGACATATTTTTCGATTTTGGCTTTCACTTGAGGACAAGCGAGGTCTAAGCTTGGGGAGTTGATACGTCCATTTTGCATCATGCTTTTATATCGATATTTATTGCATTATGGGCTGTTATTACACATTATCTCATAATACTTATGCCTATTCTCTCTTATTTTACAAGGTTTACATAAAGAGGGAGAATGCCGGCAGATGGAATTCTGGGCTGGAAAAGGAGCAAATATTAGAGACCTATTCTGCACAGCTCCAAAAGTCCTGAAACTTCACGGAAGTTATTTCCAGAATATATAAAAAATACTGAGCGCAAGAAGTACCAGAGGGGGTGTTCGCACACGAACACGTCACTGTATACCTCCAACACCGAGGGTGATGCACCGCAGCTCACGTCGAAGGAGATCTGACCGGCAGCGCGATACGCAGGACAGCCGGCAGATGCTTTTGTAGACCCGAAGCCCCGCTTGCCCGGGAGGGACCCCGTCAGGGCTCGTGGCGGCTATGGGCTGCTCCAGGTCGATTTGCTCGCCCTAGAGCCTCGTGGATCCGCAGCCCTCCACCATGAAGAACTAGCGAATAACGAGAAGAAAGATACATGGGAGATATAAAAAGTCGATGAACACGAAAAAGTAGTAGATGTGTTTATTCGATTGGTGTTGTTTCAATCGGCCATCACCCCCAACATATATAAGAGGCGGCTGGACTTCCCGTAAAAGCAAAGGATTTATCTAGGCTTTCCTTACAAGAAAATTACATCAATTTACGTCCAAAACCCTAGTCAAATTCGGACTTGTTTTATCCAAACTTTCCAAAACTGTTCGGTTTAAACTAGTTGTACCTTGCGGGTCTTTTTTGTGGTGGCAAACAACCTCGGATGGAAATGAGTCCAAAAGCAATCTTGACCGTTTCGACGAGACGAACAACTTTCATGTTGAACATTTTTTCATCAAAGGTCATCCCGAGGGTCAAATCGCCCGTGCAAGACAGCTAATTATTCACGCAACACACCACACATACCCACATATGTGTCTGGTTCCGGGCGTCATATTTTTCTCAGTGGAGGGTCGCGCTGTGCGGGCTCTAACTTTTGCATATGACCTCGGATTGAGACGATCTTTATATCAAAATCAATTGTTTCGACGAGACGCACAACTTTCATGTTGAAATATTTTCCATCAGAGGCCATCTAAATTGAGTTTATGGTCATTTTATAATCTGATTTCAATATGCGCATCTCCGAACTTGTCATAACTTTTGCATCCGAGCTCCGTTTTAGACCATCTTCGAATCCATCTTGACCTTCTCGAATAGAGCTATACCACGGTGACTTCCAATCATAACTTTGAATTAATCTTGACATAGCTTTAAGCAATTTTCATGATTTGCCACTTTTGAGCGTCAACACATGCCCCCCTGTTTTTCGGCAAAGCTTGTGTGCTGAAAAATAACTTGCGCATGGCTTGTTCTAAGGACTATTTCAACACTCCATCAGCCATTTTGCATGTTCTTAGGACGATAAGTATATATCGGCCATTGCTTGTTTGAACCTCTTGATGCAAACTAGGGTGAAAACTTCTCAGCTTCTATAACAATTCGGTGATAAGGTTCCATAGATATGTATCTCAAAGCCATCCTCCGAACCATATTATTCACCCTTTCACTAGGATTTTGTAGATAATCAAAAATGAACTTCCTCCAATCCTTGCTTTGCCTTGTCTCGCTCTCCAATCGAACTAAGGACGATGTTAGAATACTACACCGACCATGCATTGACATACTCTTAGGACGATAGATAAATATCGGCCATTACAATGTAAACTTCATTCAAAGCACATATAGCCGAAATAAACAAATAAAATGACAAATCAAGTATTTCGGCCCTTTGGATCAGCAACAAACTTGTAGCTAATCAAATGTATAGTGATTTGGTAACACCCTTTCATGATGTAAGAAACTATATTGCAACCATGGATCATTATAAGCCCGTTGAGGGTAACCAATCATACCTGATGACGAATTCCAAGGAATAGGCATTAATGGCATAGTTAAAGAATATGGATAATGTGTGGACCGAAAATGTTGAAACCTTCGGCTTGGTCCTTCATAGTTTTCACTCTTTTCCTTCTTGACATTTTCCGCACTCCTTTTAAAGGAAGCTTGCACATGACCATGAAGGTGGGGACCCGAAATATGGACATCAATAGTTGCGTATGGTGCCAGAAAATTAGTAGCATGAGGTGTAGCATATGATGTTTGAGGGTAATTGGCCGAATAACTAGTAGTAGCATGGCCAATTCCCCTATCCACCGGCACGTTTGAATTAACAAACTGCAAGTTATTTGCCGATGAATAAAAAGTTGAAATACTTTGTTGCATCCTATTGGAAGTTCCTACATGGGGTATCTCAACTTGATTAACCGAACTCATCATGTTGTTCATCGGCATATAGATTTGTGGGGTTGCCGATGCATGGGAGTTGGGATGCATATGTTGCATGTTGCTGAAATTATATGAAGTTGAAGCATGAAGATTATTCTGAATCGACTGTTGCACATAATTAGATACATTATTGATAAAACTAGGGCTAGGCGATACATTATGCTCATTAGACGATCTAGCAACAACATATGCATTATTTGCATCTACATAAGTGAATTGGGTATTCATGTTACCTTTGTAGATTGCAAACCCTAGATGACGATCTCTTCGTAGCAAGAACGGGCCGGAGACCGTTCAAAGCTTCGTCCCCAGCGGAGTCGCCAAAAAGTGTGTTCGCACATGAACACGTTACCGTGTACCTCCAACGCCGAGGGTGATGCACCACAGCTCACATCGTAGGAGATCTGACCGGCAGTGCGATACGCAGGACAGTCGGCAGATGCTTTTGCAGACCCGAAGCCCCGCTTGCCCGGGAGGGACCCTGTCAGGGATCGCGGCGGCTATGGGCTGCTCCAGGTCGATTTGATCTCCCCTAGATCCTTGTGGATCTGCAGCCCTCCAGCATGAAGAACTAGCGAAGAACGAGAAGAAAGATACAAGGGGGAGATAAAAAGTAGATGAACATGAAAAAGTAGTAGATGTGTTTATTCGATTGGTGTTGTCTCAATCGGCCGTCACCCCCAACATATATAAGAGGCGGCTGGACTTCCCGTACAAGCAAAGAATTTATCTAGGCTTTCCTTACGAGAAAATTACATCAATTCACGTCCAAAACCCTAGTCAAATTCGGACTGATTTTATCCGAACTTTCCAAAACTGTACGGTTTAAACTAGTTGTACCTTGCGGGTCTTTTTTGTGGTGGCAAACGACCTCGGATAAAAATGAGTCCAAAAGCAATCTTGACCGTTTCGACGAGACGAACAACTTTCATGTTGAACGTTTTTTCATCAAAGGTCATCCCGAGGGTCAAATCGCCAGTGCAAGACAGCTAATTGTTCACGCGGCACATCACACATACCCACATATGTGTCTGGTTCTGGGCGTCATATTTTTGCTCACTGGAGGGTCACGCTGTGCGGGCTCTAACTTTTCCATATGACCTCGGATTGAGACTACTTTTATATCAAAATCAATCATTTCGACGATACGCACAACTTTCATGTTGAAACATTTTCCATTAGAAGCCATCTAAATTGAGTTTATAGCCATTTTATAATCTGATGTCAATATGCGCATCTCCAAACTTGTCATAACTTTTGCATCCCAGCTCCGTTTTAGACCATCTTCAAATCCATCTTGATCTTCTCGAATAGAGCTATACCACGGTGACTTCCAATCATAACTTTGAATTAATCTTGACATAGCTTTAAGCAACTTTCATGATTTGCCACTTTTGAGCGTCAATAGGGGGGCCACCCACCAGCCACGAGGGTGGGGGCGCGCCCCCTGCCTCGTGGGTCCCCTAGTGGCCCTCTGATGCCCATCTTCTTCTATATGAAGTCTTTCGTCTGAGAAAAAGTCAGAAGCAAGCTTACGGGATGAAACTCTGCCGCCACGAGGTGGAACCTTGGCGGAACCAATCTAGGGCTCTCGCGGAGCTATTTTGCGAGGGAAACTTCCCTCCGGGGGGGAGAAATCATCACGATCATCGTCATCAACGATCCTCTCATCGGTAGGGGGTCAATCTCCATCAACTTCTTCACCAGCACCATCTCATCTCAAACCCTAGTTCATCTCTTGTATCCAATCTTTGTATCCAAACCTGAGATTGGTACCTGTGGGTTGCTAGTAGTGTTGATTACTCCTTGTAGTTGATGCTAGTTGGTTTACTTGGTGGAAGATCATATGTTCAGATCCATTATGCATATTAATACCCCTCTGATTATGAACATGAATATGCTTTGTGAGTAGTTACGTTTGTTCCTGAGGACATGGGAGAAGTCTTGCTATTAGTAGTCATGTGAATTTGGTATTTGTTCGATATTTTGATGAGATGTGTGTTGTTATCCCTCTAGTGGTGTCATGTGAACGTCGACTACATGACACTTCACCATTTTTTGGGCCTAGAGGGAGGCATTGGGAAGTAATAAGTAGATTATGGGTTGCTGGAGTGATAGAAGCTTAAACCCTAGTTTATGCATTGCTTCATAAGGGGCTGATTTGGATCCATATGTTTCATGCTATGGTTAGGTTTACCTTAATACTTCTGTTGTAGTTGCGGATGCTTGCAATGTGGGTTAATCATAAGTGGGATGCTTGTCCAAGTAAGGACAATACCCAAGCACCGGTCCACCCACATATCAAATTATCAAAGTACCGAACGCGAATCATATGATCGTGATGAAAACTAGCTTGACGATAATTCCCATGTGTTCTTGGGAGCGCTTTCCTTCATATAAGAGTTTGTCCAGGCTTGTCCTTTGCTACAAAAAGGATTGGGCCATCTTGCTGCACCTTATTTACTTTTATTACTTGCTACTCGTTACAAATTACCTTATCACAAAACTATTTGTTACCGATAATTTCAGTGCTTGCAAAGAATACCTTGCTGAAAACCGCTTATCATTTCCTTCTGCTCCTCGTTGGGTTCGACACTCCTACTTATCGAAAAGGCTACGATAGATAACCTACACTTCTGGGCCATCAGCACGCTACCTCTACATCTACCTTCAGGATTAGTTTTAGACCTAAATAATTGTTATTTGGTGCCAGCGTTGAGCATGAACATTATATCTGGATCTTGTTTGATGCGAGACGGTTATTCATTTAAATCAGAGAATAATGGTTATTCTATTTATATGAGTAATATATTTTATGGTCATGCACCCTTGATGAGTGGTCTATTTTTACTAAATCTTGATAGTAGTGATACACATGTTCATAGTATTGAAGCCAAAAGATGCGGAGTTGATAATGATAGTGCAACTTATTTGTGGCACTGCCGTTTAAGTCATATGGTTGTAAAGCGCATGAAGAAACTCCATTCTGATGGACTTCTGGAATCACTTGGTACTTGCGAACCATGCCTCATGGGCAAGATGACTAAACCTCCGTTCTCCGGAACAATGGAGCGAGCAACAGAGTTATTGGAAATCATACATACTAATGTATGTGGTCCAATGAACATTGAAGCTCGCGGTGGATATCGTTATTTCTCACCTTCAGAGATGATTTGAGCAGATATGGGTATATGTACTTAATGAAACATAAGTATGAAACATTTGAAAAGTTCAAAGAATTTCAGAGTGAAGTGGAAAATCATCGTAACAAGAAAATCAAGTTTCTACTATCTGATGGTGGAGGTGAATATTTGAGTTATGAGTTTCGACTATATTTGAAACAATGCGGCATAGTTTCGCAACGCACGCAACCTGGAATACCACAATGCAATGGTGTGTCCGAACGTCGTAACCTCACTTTATTAGATATGGTGCGATCTATGATGTCTCTCACTGATTTACCACTATCATTTTGGGGTTATGCTTTAGAGACGGCTGCATTCACGTTAAATAGGGCACCATCTAAATCCGTTGAGACGACACCTTATGAACTGTGGTTTGGCAAGAAACCAAGTTGTCATTTCTTAAAATTTGGGCTGCAATGCTTATGTGAAAAAGCTTCAACCTGATAATATCAAACCCAAATCAGAGAAACGTGTCTTCATAGGATACCCAAAGGAGACTGTTGGTACACCTTCCATCACAGATCCGAAGGCAAGATATTCGTTGCTAAGAATGGATCCCTTCTAGAGAAGGAGTTTCTCTCGAAAGAAGTGAGTGGGAGGAAAGTAGAACTTGACGAGGTAATTGTACCTTCTCCCTTATTGGAAAATAGTTCATCACTGAAATCAGTTCCAGTGATTCCTACAGTAGTAGGTTACGAAGCTAATGATGATAATCATGAAACTTCTGATCAAGTTACTACCGAACCTCGTAGGTCAACCAGAGTAAGATCCGCACCAGAGTGGTACGATAATCCTGTTCTAGAAGTCATGTTACTTGACCATGACGAACCTACGAACTATGAGAAAGCGATGATGAGCCCAGATTCCGTAAAATGGATTGAGGCCATGAAATCTGAGATGGGATCCATGTATGAGAACAAAGTGTGGACTTTGTTTGACTTGCCCGATGATTGGCAGGTGATACGTCTCCAACGTATCTATAATTTTTGATTGCTCCATGCTATTATATTATCTGTTTTGGATGTTAATGGGCTTTATTTTACACTTTTATATCATTTTTGGGACTAACCTATTAACCAGAGGCCCAACCTAAATTGTTGTTTTTTTTCTATTGCAGTGTTTCGCAGAAAAGGAATATCAAACGAAGTCCAAACGGAATGAAACCTTCGGGAACATGATTTTCTCAACAAACGTGATCTAGGAGACTTGGAGTGGGCGTCAAGAAACAATCGAGGAGGCCATGTGGCAGGGGGCGCGCCTACCCCCCTAGGCGCGCCCTCAACCCTCGTGGGCCCCTCGTTGCTCCACCGACCTACTTCTTCCTCCTATATAAGTCCACGTACCCCGCAAACATCCAGGAGCACCACGAAAACCTAATTCCACCACCGCAACCTTTTGTACCCAAGAGATCCCATCTTGGGGCCTTTTTCGGAGCTCCGCCGGAAGGGGAATTGATCACGGAGGGCCTCTACATCAACTCCATGGCCTCTCCGGTGATGTGTAAGTAGTTTACTTCAGACCTTCGGGTCCATAGCTAGTAGCTAGATGGATTCTTCTCTCTCTTTGGATCTCAGTACAAAGTTCTCCTCGATTCTCTTGGAGATCTATTCGATGTAATCTTCTTTTGCGGTGTGTTTGTCGAGATCCGATGAATTGTGGGTTTATGATCAAGTTTATCTATGAACAATATTTGAATCTCCTCTGAATTCTTTTATGTATGATTGGTTATCTTTGCAAGTCTCTTCGAATCATCGGTTTGGTTTGGCCTACTGGATTGAACTTTCTTGCAATGGGAGAAGTGCTTAGCTTTGGGTTCAATCTTGCGGCGTCCTTTCCCAGTGACAGCAGGGGCAGCAAGGCACGTATTGTATTGTTGCCATCGAGGATAAAAATATGGGGTTTATATCATATTGCAAGAGTTTATCCCTCTACATCATGTCCTCTTACTTAAAGCATTACTCTGTTCTTATGAACTTAATACTCTAGATGCATGGTGGATAGCGGTCGATGTGTGGAGTAATAGTATTAGATGCAGAATCGTTTCGGTCTACTTTTCGCGGATGTGATGCCTATATACATGATCATACCTAGATATTCTCATAACTATGTTGTAGGATCGAAAGTATGTCTAGAGGGGGGTGATTAGACTACTTGACCAAATAAAAATCTAGCCTTTTCCCAATTTTTGTTCTTGGCAGATTTTAGCAACTTTGGACAAGTCAAGCAATCTTAACACAATTCAAGCAAACATGCAAAGAGTATATGAGCAGCAGAAAGTAAAGCATGAAACTTGCAAGAAAGTAAAGGGAAGGGTTTGGAGGATTCAAACACAATTGGAGACACAGATGTTTTTGTCGTGATTCCGATAGGTGGTGCTATCATACATCCACGTTGATGGAGACTTCAACCCACGAAGGGTAACGGTTGTGCGAGTCCACGGAGGTCTCCACCCACGAAGGGTCCACGAAGAAGCAACCATGTCTATCCCACCATGGCCATCGCCCATGAAGTACTTGCCTCACTAGCGGTAGATCTTCATGAAGTAGGCGATCTCCTTGACCTTACAAACTCCTTGGTTCAACTCCACAATCTTGTCGGAGGCTCCCAAGTGACACCTAGCCAATCTAGGAGACACCACTCTCCAAGAAGTAACAAATGGTGTGTTGATGATGAACTCCTTGCTCTTGTGCTTCAAATGATAGTCTCCCCAACACTCAACTCTCTCTCTCTCTCAGGATTTGGATTTGGTGGAAAGAAGATTTGAGTGGAAAGCAACTTGGGGAAGGCTAGAGATCAAGATTCATATGGTAGGAATGGAATATCTGGGTCTCAACACAAGTGTAGGTGGTTCTCTCTCGGAAAATATAGGTTGGAAGTGTAGTTTCATTCTGATGGCTCTCTCCACGAATGAAGAGATGGTGGAGGGGTATATATAGCCTCCACACAAAATCTAACCGTTACACATAACTTCCCAAACTCGGTGGGACCGAATGGTTAAACTCGGTCGGACCGATTTAGCAAAGCTAGTGACCGTTAGGGTTTTCGATGGGACCGACATGCAACTCCGTAGGACCGATATGATTAGGGTTAGGGCATAACGTAATCTCGATGAGACCGATTACACAAACTCGGTGAGACCGATTTTGGTAATAAGCTAACCAGAGAGTTGGTCAGGTAAACTCGGTGGGACCGATCGCTCATTTCGGTGAGACCGAAACGTTATGAAGGGAGAACAAAGAGTTTACATTGCAATCTCGGTGGGACCGATCGCTCATCTTGGTGAGACTGAAATGTTACGAAGGGAAACAGAGATATTACAACCCCATCTCGGTGAGACCAAGATCCCTATCGGTGAGACCGATTTGCCTAGGGTTTGTGGCGGTGGCTATGACATTTGAAACTCGGTGGCGCCGGATAGGAAGAATCGG
This sequence comes from Triticum urartu, assembly GCF_003073215.2. NCBI lineage: Eukaryota > Viridiplantae > Streptophyta > Magnoliopsida > Poales > Poaceae > Triticum > Triticum urartu. The sequence goes on along the minus strand of NC_053026.1, from coordinate 578,802,988 downwards.
TGGGGCCGAGTTTGACTTTTGGTTTAGGTCATATGTGGATGTGAGAAAGTAGTTGAGGGTTTTGGAGCATATCACTATGCATTTTGAGCAAGAACCTCATTAAGCAACACCTCATCCCTCCTTGATAGTATTGGCTTTTCCTATAGACTCAATGTGATCTTGGATCACTAAAATGGAAAATGTAGAGTCTTGAGCTTTGAGCTTGAGCCAATCCTTTGTCCTTAGCATTTTGAGGGGTCCACTTTTCTCATCCATGCCATGCCAATCATTGAGCTTTCCTGAGATATTAATATTGAAATAGCATTAGCTCAATGAGCTATATTTTGTTAGGAATTACCAAAACCACCTACGGATAGTTGCACTTTCAATCTCCCCTTTTTGGTAATTGATGACAACATATAGATCAAAGCTTCGACAAATGATAATAAGAGTGAAAAACATTGTCGCTTTGAGAGGTATGTGAAAAGCAAGAGCTCGCCCTAAATTTGTGCATAGTTTAAGATTTGATTTGGACTGCAAATGCACAAAGAGTTAGGATCGTGGGTTACTCTTCCATGTCACATACATCTTGGTGGAGCGCTCAAAATGATAATAATTAAAATACATGCACTCATCACCAAGCAAAGTGAGTGATCATATAAAAGGATAATGTCATCCAACAAGAATTAAGGTAGCATATGATCAAACACAAGCACAAAGTATAAAGTATATCAACCAAGCAAATAATAAAGTTCAACCACCAAGGAGAAACGCAAGAGAGAACAAAGGCAACACTCTCTCTCTCGAAGCCTATGATCTATACATTTTCTCCCCCTTTGGCAACAAGTTACCAAAAAGTTCATAAAAAATGCATAGTGGTAAATCATCACTCAGGCTTGGTCTTCAGGTGGTGGTGTAGACAGAACTCCAAGGACGAAGGCGTCAGTCAATGTAGAAGGAGCTGGTGGAGTAGGTGCTGGAGCTGGTGGCACTGAAGTTGTAGCTGGTGCAGATGAAGTGGCTCTGGTATCTGTGACAGGCATAGCAGCAGACCTCTGACCTCTGGGCACTCTAGCAAAAGAATCAGTGGTTGTCTTGCCCTTCTTCTCCTGCACTTCCTCTTGAAGTTGCTCAACAACAGACTGTATCTCAGTAACCTTCACATCTAAGTCATAGAACTTCTGCTCCACGATCCTCTCCAAGCTCTCCTGGTTTTGAGTCAGGGTAGCCAGTCCCTTCTCAATCCTCAGAGTGGAGGCAATCAAGTAGCCAAGCTGATCTTGCTTGCTCTTCAGAAGATAATGAGATGCCTCTTCAGTGGTTAGCATCTTTGCAGCCTTTTCATCCCTTGCCTTCTCCTTCTTGGCTTGTGCGTGCACAGAAGATGGTTTATTTTCATCCATCACCACAGTGTTGTCCTCAAAGTCTGGGTAGATGGGCAGGTGCTCCTTGTCCAACAGATATGTGCCAGTGCCCATCTTGGAGTTGATCAGCTCCTGGATCTGTGGGGCATACCCACAACTCCTCTTCTGATCTGCAGCTGTCCTCTTTATGGTTTCCACAATTAGGCTCATGAACTTGAACTTCTATATATGGAAAATCAAAAATGTGCAGCAAGTTCATGGAGTGACCTCTGATCATCTTGTGATCACCTGACTTTGGCAAAAGAGTGTGCCTGAGGATCTAGTTGATTGTTGGCGAGCCTGACAGAAGGTAATGTACTGATCCAAACTTGTGTGTCTCAAGAGCAGCATCTGGGATCTCTTTGTACATGTGTGCCATGGTGTTGTCATCCTTATTCTTCTTGGCATAGACATCCAAGTCATCTTCTTGTTCTTCTGGGGCATTGATTAACTGAGCCCATTCTGCCACTGTTGACTGGTTCCTAGTGCCTTCAAACATCAAGACAATCCTTCCATCTAGGTAGAAATGAGCTGTGGAGTAGAACTTCATGATGAGCTCATCATTCCACTTTGTTAGCTTCTGAGCCACAAACTCATCGACTCCACATGCCTTGAAGCTGTCATATACACCAGGGAAGTGATCCTCATTTTCCTCAATGAATTTCCAATCAACCCATCTCATGTCACACACTATTGGCTTCTTGTCAAGTAAGATAGTCTCATAGAAGTCCTGCTGTTCCTTTGTATGGAACCTGTAGTCCACAATAGTCCTTCTTCTGGTGGCATATGGATCTGACTGTCTCCATAGCCTTAGACCAAAATCCTTCCCGATTTTCGTGTTCTCAGCTACTGGATGAGCATCATTGTGATCTGGAATTTTTGGCTTCAACTTCCTCAAGACATGTGACTCATCATCTTCTTCTTCCATTGCAGCTTCAGGTACTGGGGCCTTGTTCTTCTCCTCAGCAGGGATGTTCCTGGTGCTCCTCTTTGGTTTTGGCTTTGGAGCTGGAGCAGCAGTCTTAGGCTTAGATGGCACAGCCCCTACCCTTATAGCATCTCCCATGAGCTTTCGAGCTTTGGGTGCTAGTGTTGCATCCTCTTCCTCTTCCTCTTCTTCAGAGTCTTTCATTATTGAAGATCTCCCAAGCACTCTGGCAGTGGTCTTCTTGACCCTCTCTTTCCTCTATTTTCTGCCACAACCTGCTCTTTGGGTGCAGATCCCAAAGTCTATTGAGTGGATGTTCTGGCTTTTGACATGGGAGCTCTCTTGGCAGGAACCTTTTGCTTCATCCCTGGCTTAGTGGCAGCAGCTGTGCCATATTCCTTTTTCAGGACTTTCCTCTTTGAGGTGGCCTCTTCCTCAGCAGCCACATAGTCCTCATCCTCTGAATCTGAGGTCTTCTTCTTTCTGGTCCTGGTGGCTGCCTTAGGCAAGTTACTGGGTGTGCTCCTGCTTCTGTCATCTGAGCTACTGGAGGGACTAGTGCCCTCACTCATGTTAACTGCTCCTCAGATTTGTTCTGACTATCACTCTGATCTGACATGACGCAAACACTGATAGCAGACCCTAAGAATAGATTATAGATGAGGTAGAGTGGATGAGCATCAGATAGTGCAGAGGTTTTTGCAAAAGAATGAATCAAAAAATGTAACATCCCATAATTCTAAATTTTGGAATGTTATATTAAATAGATAGATTTGATTGACTGTTTGATTGATTGACTGAAAGTGAGTGAAATTCGAAACTTTTTGAAAGTTAAATGAGAAGGAATAAAAGGACTTTCCCAAACTTTCGTTTTGCATTCGTGATCTCCGTGAATTCAAATTCTTTTCACCATGAAACCCTGGAGAGAAGATGACATGACTTCTTCCATTTATTTAAATGACAAGGGGTGTTGAAAATATTTGAATTTCATTTGGAAAATATTTCCAATTCTGAAACTTTATGCAACTCAATGATTTTCACGAGAGGAGATAAAATGACTTCTTCAAATTATATGAAATATGAGTTGGGAGTTTCAAAGGATCAATTTCAAAGCCCTTTTGGAATAAATTTTCAATTTGGATTTATTTGAGTTTTATTCAAATTATTTTTCTCCAAAAATAAAATATATGGAAAATAGGGTAACATGATTCCCTACATTAGAAAATTGGAGAAAAATTTATTTGAAATCATTTTGGTATTTTTAAAATGATTTTTATTGGATTTTATTAGACCAATAGCACTCTTTGATTTATCTGAATTTATGTGGATTTTATTTGGCATTATAAAAATGTCCATGTTGTAGAAAATCTTTTTCTTCAAATTTTGGTATATTATATGCCTATATAATATTTTTATTTTTATTTGTTTTATCTGTTTTGTTTGTCTGGAAAAAAATCTTTATAAAAAAAACTTCTCCCGACTGGGCCGGCCCAGCACCAGGCCAGGCCACGGCCCAGCCCAGCGCCGCGCCCCGCTCGTCCCTGAGCTCGGGAAGGGCTCCCGAGCCAGCATGCCTGCGCCGTCGTGCTCCACACGGAATCCCTCGCGCCGCCTCTCCGTGCCCCCTCCTCCAAGCTTCGCGCCGCCCCCTCCCTCCTATAAATTTGGAGCCCCGGCCCCTCTCTCTCTCTCTCTCTTTCCCCGCATCGTGCCGTCAATGCGGCCTCTCCTTGCCTCGCTCGCCGCCGCATCGCTGCTCGCGCCGCCCACAGCCGCGCCTCCTTCCGCCGCACTCCGCCGGCGCCCGCGCCTCGCCGCTGTTGCCGCTGCACGCCGTCTTCGCCGCCCGCAGCCGCGCCCGGAGCCGCCCCGTTCGCCCATCGCCACCGGACTCCGCCGCCGCCGACGACCCATCGGAAAACCGCCATTAAAAGCCACCGTTTTCTTTCGGTTTTTTTAAAAAAAAACTAGATCCGGTTTTCTTAAAAAAACAAACCCTAAATTAGATCTGGTTTTTTTGTTAGATAATTAGAGCACGTTCACCAGTTGGTAGTTTTTAGTGAACCTGTTCGTTGTTTAGTCCTAAACAGTGAACGTTCGCATATTAGATCTGTTTTTCGTAGCTAGGGACCTGTTCATAATCATTTTCTTTTATAGTTTAGTCCCTGTTTTTCAAACGGTCACAACTTTTTGTCCGTTTATCCAAATCGAATGAAACCAACGCCCATGTCTTTGTTATGATCTCCTCTATCCAGTAATCCAACTCAAACATGTTTTTGAAAAGTTTAAAATTTGAGTTAGATCAAATTTGAATTCAAACTTCATTTGATCATAACTTGAGTTTCGTAACTCCGTTTGAGTTGATTCTTTTTGCAAATCAAAGCTCTTCACCTAAACATTCTAATAAGGCCAAATTCACATGATTTTGGTACTGTTAGAAATTGCTTTATGTTGCAAGAGTTATTTGCGTGGTTTTGAAGTTTTCCGAATCGCCTTCTTCGTTCTTTCTTATCTTTTGAGTGATTGCTTATGTGTGGTTACTATTGCTTGCTTACGATAGATTGACCGGAGTGTGACGAGTAGAACTATCAAGAGTTATGACTGCGAATCATCTTCATCAAGATTGCAGGCAAGTTCACACTTTGATCATATCTCTCTTATCACCCAGTTTTTATGCATTAGTTTCACCCTGAAACATTGCATGATTAGGATCTAATTAAATTGTGGGATGGGAAGTAGTTGAGGTAGTACCTATTACCTGTTTATTATCAAACCCTTAGGAGTTACTATTACGTTATGCTTACATTGCCATGCTATGCTCGTAGACGTGGATTGGGTTTTGAGAGTATTCATGACAGATGTGAGATTGTTGATTAATGGTTTACTTAAGGTGGCAACTTAAACACACATCTGGGTGGATTGAGGCACCTGGTTATTCCAGGACTGCCTGTCTAGGCACCTGGGTAGACCAGGATTGCCTGTTTTTTTATGGACCGCCACCCAGGCTCAAAGGGATCATGAGATTATTCATGCTAGAAACTTCCGTGTGCAGCCACAAGCTATTATGGGCTCTAGCATAGTTGATTAAGCCGTGCGAACTCTTACAGGGTAGACTAGCAAATGTAGGGGAAAGTAGGTGTAATGGTCTATCCATCGTAAGGTGCTAGCGCTTCTGAAAGACTATGTCTCGGTCATCCATCTTCTCAAACACCATGTAGTGCGAGAAACCAAACGGAGGCGATCGAGTCTTGTGGGGAAAAGTGCGCAAACCTCTGCAGAGTGTATAAACTAATCATGGTTAGCCGTGTCCCCAGTTATGGATGTCTTGAGTATCTAGTACCTGGATTATCATGTGAATCTCATCACGTTACTTTAAATTAAATTTTGTTGGGTTTAATGATGTTACTTAATTGGGATTGAGAATGCTATCAACCATTCTCAATGTTCAACAACCACCATGATAGTTAAATAAAATTTATTCCTTTTGCAGTAGGGAAAAATTGGCTTTTCGCAAAAACCTTATAACCCTAGAGCTTTTCCACCAGCCAAATATGCATGTAGCGATAGCCATTGTTCATCATTCTCTATGGTGTGAATTTGCCAGTACATTCAATGTACTGACCCTTTGTGGCTGCAACGTCTCATGTTGCAGGATTATCTTACGACGATTAAGTGATACGTTAGGGTTACGATTTCTACACTCAACTTTGCCGTTGGTGTTGATGGGAATCCACAACCTTGTTACTTCCGCTATTTTGGATTGAGGTAATAGTATTTACGTTACTTTATACATGTGATTTACCTCTGTTATAAATCCTCGAGTACTGTGTGTGTCAGCATACCGATCCAGGGATGACACTTAAGCACAGAGACTTGATCCATTCGGGTCAGGTCGCTACAAGATGGTATTAGAGCACATGTTGACTGTAGGACATGACCCTAGAAACCGGCAAGCCCGTAGCAAAGATTTTTCTCTACAACTTTCCCTTTCAAAAGATCTTTTACATCTCTTCTCTTCTGAGCTTATTCAAATATTCCCTTTTAGTGAGACCATACCCCTTTCCCCTTTTGACCACACGAAGATTCGACTGATGAGACCACTTCAAGAAGTACAAGATATCGGACAACCACGACCACTATGGAATGAAGAAGATTTTACCGTGCATCTGAATAATGGAAACTACAACGGTTGAAGACCAAAGACAAGTAGAATTTGAAGGCTCTGAAGAATTCCCAGATTTGTATGACCTAGGGAGGCTACCCTTATGGAACTTGGCAGACTATGGAAGCTGTCAATACCGAGATCAAGGTGTATCGGAGAAAGACTGAAACAAGGAGCATGCGAACTTGAAGTGTTGTCAAGAAAACCCTAAGGCAGGAGATATCAACTATGGAAGATAGCTCATGGAAATGACAAGAGCAGAAACACAGCTATCCATGATGTTATCGCCCGCTTATGCTATTGTCACCGTGCTGAGTTAAGCATGCATATGCATGGAAGGATTGGATGGTAGAAGGCTGATGGAGCATCTATCAGCAAGAGGTGAAGTTTTAACATTAGCTAGTGTATCACCAGGATCTGGAGTGTTACATCAAGAAGTTAAGATGGACCTACAAGAAGCAGTATTTTGACAAGGAAGTATTTCATGAGGAACTCAGGACCCTGAAGATGAGAGTATCCAAGCTGGAGGAGCAAAACCTCGAGAAACCAGAGATTCGTCAGGAACTAGAACATGGCTCATGCCAAGGATGTTGAAACCTAGAAGTTTGGAACGCAACTCCAGAATATTAAAGGACGTCACGGGAGGTTTCACGTCAACAGAGATGATCTGGCAAAAGAACTTGAGAAGACAAGCATGATCGGAAGAAGCCATTGGAGGCATGAACAAGCCTTGAAGAGTTTGGAGAGTTGAAGATTTATTGACCTTTAGAAGACCAAACCCCTGTTATATACCTACGTTAGATGCGATGTTTGTGAGCTGTCATTTGTTTGATGTTTTTTTCCGACGGCCAGAAATAAAATCTGTCTTCTCAAAACTTTTGTTTGTATTGTGTGTATCCCTCTCCCTCTCTCTTATCTCACCCCAAACCCATGGACCCAATAGAGGATGAATGAAGATGAGCTTATATTTTCTGGACCGATGAGTCAATTTGAGATGGACCAATGGATTCAGAACATGGAGGATCACATGAAGAATAACCCTATAGTCGGAAAGGATATGACCCAGCATGCTCTTTAGTGCTTTGAAAGAGGTGATGCTACTTGGTGGAGGATGTACCAAACCATCAATGGATGGCGAGGAGTAACCACTTGGAAAGAATTTAAGTTGACTTTGCCAAAGTCTCGGCTTGTGTCCCAGAAGTTGAAGCCTTATGGAAAGGATATGAAGAAACCTTGTGCATGCAAGATTTGTGGAGAAACAGGACACATCCACAAAGAACACAAGGATGAATTGTTAGGACCCCGATTCCAAGTCACATCGATCAAGCTAGTAACACCTCATATCACTTTGCGGCCTCACGCACGGTATTCCCACGGTTGTCGCCTTACCAGGGCCCGGGACCGTTTGCGCCTTTTGGATTACGTATATGATAGTGTCGCTAGCATCCATATGACAGAGAACCCGGGCCGACATGGCTAGTCGTGAACCCAAAGCGGCACTAACCCATGGGGACAGGCATACATGAATCAACTTCGAGCATGTCGGTCAGCAGCATGTGAATTCAGGCTGTAGCACTGGGCTAACAGGACTCCGGTAACCCGGGCGGTAGCAGGCTAGGCAGGACTCCGGATGTCACCGCGTGACATTTCCCCGAAGGGACAGACACAGGAACGAAGTGAAACACATGCCGACCAGTCAAGTGTCCTGAGCAGTAGTGCTGGGCTAGCAGGACTCCGGTGAACCGGGCTGTAGCGGACTACTATGGCTCATGGAAGCACAAGACTACATTTCCCCATAAGAGAGGCTACCAAGGATAAACCACTAGATTGTCAGATCCCACACATACCAAGCATTTCAATCATACACACAATATGCTCGATATGTGCAAATACAACATGGCATCACAACATAACTCTATGGCTCAGAGTATTTATTCATTAGGCTCCGAGGAGCGAGATATTACAAACATGGGTCTCATGACCCAACATTCAGAGCATACAAGTCAAACACATGCGGAAGCTTAACATGTCTGAGTATAGACATCTATAAATGAAAAAGGCTGAGAAGCCTGACTATCTACCAGATCCTGCCGAGGGCACAAGATCGTAGCTGAGGTATCAAGCTAAACGTCGAAGTCCATGCGGAACTACTAGCGAGACTGAAGTCTCTCTGCAAAACATAAAATAAGCAAACGTGAGTACAAATGTACCCAGCAAGACTTACATCAGAACTATCTACATATGCATCGGTATCAACAAAGGAGTGGTGGAGTTTAATTGTTGCAAGCCAGCTTTGACTCGGTGGCTACCCTGAACTACGACTGCAAGTAACTCTTTTGAGGTGGCGCACACGAGTCCACATATTCACCATATCAATACTCCACTATGGATCCGCTCCCGTCTCCCTACGAGAAGGCCATCCATAGCACTCACGCTTATCTTTTGCATTTTAGAGTATCCACTTCCACTTGTCTATGAACTATGCAAGGGGTCCAAGTTTCCATATCCGAGGAATCGGGCTATTCGAATAGATAATGATAACCCTGCAGGGGTGTACTTCTTCACACACGCTCTCGCCACTTATCGCCCTGTACACGTCGTGTACCTCGGCAACGTTCAAGCGGAAGCCGGGCGAGGGAGTCGGCCACGACCTGACTAACCAACAAGTCTCTCGTCCAGGTTTATCGCCTATTCCGGTTCCATCCGCAAGGAGATCCAGCCGGGGTGTCGCTCACGGCCACAAACGATGTGTGCAGGGTTCCCAAGCCCACCATCCGGGTGCCACTTGGTACATCGTGCCACTGTGCCTAGTCTGTCCCAAGCCCACCTGTACCGGGTGCCACTTGGTAGACTACTAACACTACCTACAAACACCAGAAATTAGTTGCAACTCCTGGACAGAGATCGAGTTGATTAATAAGCTGAGAGGGGCCGAGTTACCGGAACCCAATGTGTGGTAGTAACTTTTCATGGATCACAAACACAGAACTCAGTTCCTGAGAACGGCTGCAATGAGACAACCCACCATGTACTCCTACATGGCCTCTCACCGCTACCTTTACCAAATCGTGTTCACACACTTAGCTCTCAACGGTAGGACATGTTCACCACGTTCCAATTCATTCCCGATGAATCAGACCTGACTCAACTCTAAGCAGTAGCAGGCATGACAACAAGCATGAATGAGTAGGCACATCAGGGCTCAAACAACTCCTACCCTACTCATGCTAGTGGGTTTCATCTATTTACTGTGGCAATGATAGGTCATGCAGAGGAAAGGGGTTCAACTACCGCAGCATGTAACAGTTGAACGTGTTGTCCTAATGCAGTAAAAGAGCAGGAGCGAGAGAGTGGATTGTATCGGAATGAACAAGGGGGTTTTGCTTGCCTGGCACTTCTGAAGATAGTATAGTTTCTTCATCGGTGTCATCGATCCCATCGCGGAACACGTCTATCGAGAGGGAACAATTACCAGCAAACAAGGAAGAACACAATCAATGCAATGCACAATATGATGCATGAATGTGACATGGCAATATGATGTGATTTGAGCTAATGCAACTAAAACCAGAAGGGTTTGAGCCAATTTGAACCAAGGGTTCAAATCCAAACTCAAGTTATGAATTTATAATGTGCATTAATTATCATGTTTTGATCTATACAGCAAGGTTAAGTTGCTTTGTCATGCATGGAAACAGCATAAATGGATATATTGGATTTTTCTGATAAGTTTTCATATATAAATTATTTCATTTGGAGATACGGTTGAATTTCTATGATTTTTAGAAGTTTTGGCTATTTTCTGAAATAAATAAATCATTTAATATTTATTTAAATTCCAGAAAAGGATTACTGCGTTAGCATGATGTCACTGTGACGTCAGCAAGTCAACTGTGACTGGCCAGGTCAAACCTGACCAGTGGGGTCCACTGGTCAGTGACCCAGGGCTGCCTAGGGTGACACACGGGTGGGGTCGGGTCAAAGGACAAGTCAGCATAGTCGAGCTGACACGTGGGCCCACTGCAATTAGATTTAACCTTAATCTATTTTAGTTAGCCGGTTAATTAGGCAGTGGGACCCGGCTGTCATTGACTCCAGGGGGTAGTTAGTAGGGTGCTTAGGCACTAATGGCCGGTTACGTCGGCGGTTAGCCGCCGGCGACCATAGCCGATGGCGGAGGTTCTCTGGTCGGCCGATTTCGGCGGCCGTTGGAAGTGCGGCTAGGCTCTTCCGAAATCCCAGAGAGGGGCGCGTCGGGTGGTGCAAGTGGCAGCTGCAGTGGAGGGCTGTAGCGTCGCCGGCGTCGAGGTGGGCGGGCGGCGGCGCTCGCGCGGATGCAAGGAATGGTGCTACAGGGCACGAGCGAGCAAGGTGAAGGTCTAGGCAACCTCCTGGGATCACCAGGAGCGTGATGCGGTGCGAAGGCGCGGCTATATCGAGCACAGGCCATGACGGCAGCAAGGCAGGCGGCGGCCGGAGCTCGGCGTCCGTGCAGCTAGGGCCTAGAGGACACGGAGAGGCCGGGGAAGAGGGGGAGTCGAAGCGGGCGCTCACAGGGAACACGCAGGGATGGTCAGTGAGCTCGTGGGTGCGATGGAGGCGGCGAATCGGCGATGGCGACCGATGGTGCAGAGAGATGATGTGGCGCTCTATGGCATCTCTTCAGGGCACCCTGGCTCACGATCTGCATCGAGGTGACTTCTCGGTCGATTGCGGAGCTCCGGAAATGGAATCGTGGCGTCTCATCGACAGTGGCCACGTGAACGACGTACGGTGTCCATGGCTGCTCTCTGTTGGTGCTCGGGGAAGAAGCTAGAGGAGAGGGAGAGAGTTCCAGGTTGAGGGGAAAGGCAGAGGGGTCTGCGGGGAGTCTCCAGCACATGGATCGGGATGAGAGGGGAAACAGGAGGTGGCGAGGCGACGTGACCGTGGTCGGCTGTGACGCGGGCACGCAGCAGCTTTGGGGTGAGGGGAGGAAGATGATGGGCGAGGTGCTGGTGGACTGGGCCGCTGGTGGCCTGGCGCTGGGCCGCGTAGGTAAGTTTGCTCCAGGTGAGCCTCCATCTATTTTATTTACTGTTTTATAATATTTCAATTCTGTTTTGATTTGATTCATAGACCAAATCATTTAGTAGCTTCTGAAAATATTTATGTGGCTTGATGCAATATATTCAAAGCCACTCACAGGTTTTCAGGATTATTGGACTTGCAATTCTTTTATAGAAGAATTAAATCCAACTCAAATATTTATTTATTTAAATCCAAATGGCCAAAATAATTCCTCAAAAATGTTCCATATTTTTGGTTTGGACCAAAACCCTTGCCATAAATATTAAACATCATTGGGGAGCATTTTGGAAACATTGGATGCATTTCCAGGGTTATTTGCTCTTCTTTTAATTAAAATTTCGAGGTTTTCAAATTTCCTCAATTCAAGTTTCTTGAATTTAAACATGATGCATGATGCTTATGAAACTAATTGCAATCAAATTCTAGGGCTGTGACAACTCACCCCCACTAAACAAGAATCTCGGCCCGAGATTCGAGACGTGAGGTAAGAAGGAAGGGGGTCACAAAACTATCGCAGTCTTCTCGATCCAACTGCCCTTCCCGAGGATGTTGATTCATTGCGCCATCTTGATCTTAACGTCTTTGCTTTCGGGATCTTCATCCAGCATGATGACGGCAGAAAGAAATTCTACAGGAATCGATCTCCTCGAGGATCGAGCACTCAAGATCAACTCATGGAGTGAGATATAAAACATCTCTTGAGCGGAGACACGAAACACACATCAGGGGTGATGGAAAGAAACGGATGATAAAGGTTCAAATTTGGTAGGCAACAATTCCATGCTTAAGTAGAATGGTGCATGGTTTCAAAGTAGCGAGGAGATAATTGCCATGATACCATAACGAGACATCTTAAGGAAGGTGACTCGCAGAAATATTCCCTTAAGTGGCAAAAAGAATTACTTATGATTCAGAGATCATTGAAACTCTTCTCACCAGCCGGAGGCAATCACAAATGATCGCGTGAAGGAGCTTGAAGAAATGGCATACTCATACTAGAATGGATGATGTGGACTACCTTGTTGAAGACAACACAATGGATGATTTCTTCTTATCATCGAGAAAGGATAGGGTCTATGGTAAGCCCACTTTTGAAGATGATCCTGAACAACAACTACTGAGGTGCAAGCTGGGTACAAAATGCAAATGTTGGGAATGTTCCAACCATCATATCTGCCTGAGATTCAGATATGGTTGGTAACGGAATATTCCAGACAACATATCTGGAAAAACAAGTTAGCAACACAAATCAAGAGATGACATTGCAAGATTCTCGGGAAATGAACTACGATAGCAAGCTCCAAAACAAGAGCTAGTTCTGCTACAAACCTATGAACACGTTGTCCAAGACAAGCATGATCACATAGGTAGTCTTACAATAAAAACACTACCGGGTTCAGATGGGGAACCATCATTGAGGATATCGAAGTCCTTGTATACTTATCGATGAACTTCTTATCCTTGAACAGATCAATCAGTGGCTTGGTGTGCTAGGGAATACATATGGAATGAAGATGATCAGTCTAACAGACCACAAAATACTTCGCACATGCTTGACTGACTTGGGATGATTCCAGAGGAAGAAAAAAGGAACTTTCTTGAATTCATGGCGGCAACTTACACCTAATGCATGTGAACTTGGAGAAAGTCACTTCTTTCACCAAACATATACCTCATGAGCGGAACACGAAGGAAATGCTTACAAAGTTTCCAACACTAGCTTAATGTTTAACACGAATCATGGGGAAGACAAGATGCTGCTGATGGGCTGAACAGCAACTCATCGTAACTTCCATATCACTGGAATTCCACCATTATGTGAACAATGTGATAGTATTGGTCAGACCAAAAGATGTAATGGTGTATGCTCGAGGAATCAACCACGAGTAAGACAACATTACGATTATCGTTGGTTCTGATTTGATTTGACGATAGCCCATGCACAAACCAAAGCTTGGAAAAGACAATGGCACCGACAATTGATCACGGGGATCAATCGATGAAGATATCATCTTTCTTCAACAAACACACAAACACAAGGATATCCCTTTGGAGATGAACTAAGCGGGACAAGCTTTCATCTTCCAACTCTACAAGTTGTTCTCTAGCTCAACCAACTAGCTCAGGGATTTCCTACACAAGTTCTTGGAGAAGGGTGGTTTATAAGAAAACCAACTTGATCGCGAGCTCAACATAACGGTTAGGGGGAAACCTGGTGATACTTCCGAGAAGATAATCGGAAAATCACGAACCACCGATATGTTACTAAGCTCGAGAACAATCTTGTTTTTCATACAAGACGATATGATCAAGAGAGTAAGGGATTCAACCCTAACTCAAAGATTGAAGAGTGCACCAGAAAAAAGAACAAGGTAGCACGATCAATCCTAGAATAGTGTTTCGATAACCAACACGCTAAGAATGAGATTATCGTCCATTAACCACCAAGCAACGGGGTTGCTAGGAGTATTGATTTCACACATCACGGTTCACTTGTCGGTATTCCGGTTGCAACAACACGGAACCGAGGAACGGATGATGATGGCGAGAAGTATCACTTCATCAAGAATTCATAAGAGTTGGTGCAATTCTCATGACATTCCTAACATCAAGAGGGCCATACTTCAGGGTAGAACAGAATCAAAAGCTGGATTGGCATTTTGACCTGCGAAATACAACTGTTTGACCCAATCCTAAATATGGATGAGGTACTAGAGTTTGTTTCTCCTAGTCATTCCAGAATAGAATGGCTTGACAGACCACAGGAATAAGAGGTATCGATGAGCATGAATGCAAGACATGCTCTTAACTATCAAATGATAGACGGAGATCATGATACAACAAAAGAGGGACAACTCAAGGAACATATATCTTTCTGAGTTGTGGATGCATAGATTAGTATGTCGAGCAAAGCTCAACATTTCTTCCAGATAACCCATGTAGAAAGGTAGAACTGGCAGATTCACAATGTAGGACGAAGAACTCATCAAGAGCACTCTTATTGTGATCTTTTGGTTCAAAAGAACTGCTGCCATAAGAAGTTCATGGTACTTGGAAGAAGAAAATACCACGGACCTCTAGGACTATCGCAAAGGTTACTAATATTCTAATGGAATTAGCAAACACTATCAACAGAAGGTAAGTGGAGTGAATCTTGGGTCAGGAACCCAAGAGTAGAATACCTACTACTAAATGGCATCACGGGATGCTTTCGAGAACAATGGCCAGAATCATCACACCGGAAATACAAAGCATTGCTAGATTACTAGGTGACTCTCTAAGACACCTAGGGTCATATTAATAGCTCCAACATATATGACGAGGCAACAAGGTACCTCAACTCACTGGCTAGTGTGCTTATTCTGACCAAAAGGACATCGGAAACGAAGGAAGGATTTGCAAACGCATCAGATTATTTAGAAACCTGGAATGACTCGGACAGCATAACGGCTGTAAATGCTCGAAAAGATTTGAGACATCCTGCAAAACGGTGGCATAACCACTCAACATCACAATATCAAAGTTCCGGAATCAAGGGTCAACATACAGAAGTAGTAGGAACTGAACTGAGGCTTAACCCAACAATCCTAGGCAACTACGGTTTAGTAACACGTCATCCTGAGAGATAGAAGAGAAGCCTAGTTCTTAACCCCGTAGAAAAGATAAGATGACTCAGATCAGAAGGTCATGAGGATAAGGAGTAAAAAGAGCCTTACGTTCCCATCCACAATCAATTCCCTTATATAACTAAAGCATTTCTAGACACGACTTCGACCAGCTTGGCTTGGTAATCCTACGGCAGTCAGGCTCTGATACCAAAGCTGTCAGGACCCCGATTCCAAGTCACATCGATCTAGCTAGTAACACCTCATATCACTTTATGGCCTCACACACGGTATTCCCACGGTTGTCGCCTTACCAGGGCCCGGGACCGTTTGCGCCTTTTGGCTCACGTATATGATAGTGTCGCTAGCATCCATATGACAGAGAACCCGGGCCGACATGGCTAGTCGTGAACCCAAAGCGGCACTAACCCATGGGGACAGGCATACATGAATCAACTTCGAGCATGTCGGTCAGCAGCGTGTGAATTCGGGCTGTAGCACTGGGCTAATAGGACTCCAGTAACCCGGGCTGTAGCAGGCTAGGCAGGACTTCGGATGTCACCGCGTGACATTTCCCCGAAGGGACAGACACAGGAACAAAGTGAATCACATGCCAGCCAGTCAAGTGTCCTGAGCAGTAGTGCTGGGCTAGCAGGACTCCGGTGAACCGGGCTGTAGCGGACTACTATGGCTCATGGAAGCACAAGACTACATTTCCCCATAAGAGAGGCTACCAAGGATAAACCACTAGATTGTCTGATCCCACACATACCAAGCATTTCAATCATACACACAATATGCTTGATATGTGCAAATACAACATGGCATCACAACATAACTCTACCACTCAAAGTATTTATTCATTAGGCTCCGAGGAGCGAGATATTACAAACATGGGTCTCATGACCCAACATTCAGAGCATACAAGTCAAACACATGCGAAAGCTTAACATGTCTGAGTATAGACATCTATAAATGAAAAAGGCTGAGAAGCCTGACTATCTACCAGATCCTGCCGAGGGCACAAGATCGTAGCTGAGGTATCAAGCTAAACGTCGAAGTCCACGCGGAACTACTAGCGAGACTGAAGTCTCTCTGCAAAACATAAAATAAGCAAACGTGAGTACAAATATACCCAGCAAGACTTACATCAGAACTATCTACATATGCATCGGTATCAACAAAGGGGTGGTGGAGTTTAACTGTAGCAAGCCAGCTTTGACTCGGTGGCTACCCTGAACTACGACTGCAAGTAACTCTTTTGAGGTGGCGCACACGAGTCCACATATTCACCATATCAATACTCCACTATGGATCCGCTCCCGTCTCCCTACGAGAAGGCCATCCATAGCGCTCACGCTTATCTTGCGCATTTTAGAGTATCCACTTCCACTTGTCTATGAACTATGCAAGGGTTCCAAGTTTCCATATCCGAGGAATCAGGCTATTCGAATAGATAATGATAACCCTACAGGGGTGTACTTCACACACGCTCTCGCCACTTATCGCCCTGTACACGTCATGTACCTCGGCAACCTTCAAGCGGAAGCCGGGCGAGGGAGTCGGCCACGACCTGACTAACCAACAAGTCTCTCGTCCAGGTTTATCGCCTATTCCGGTTCCATCCGCAAGGAGATCCAGCCGGGGTGTCGCTCACGGCCACAAACGATGTGTGCAGGGTTCCCAAGCCCACCATCCGGGTGCCACTTGGTACACCGTGCCA
The DNA here is from genome assembly GCF_003073215.2 of Triticum urartu. Classification (NCBI taxonomy): domain Eukaryota; kingdom Viridiplantae; phylum Streptophyta; class Magnoliopsida; order Poales; family Poaceae; genus Triticum; species Triticum urartu. The sequence continues at coordinate 578,786,118 of NC_053026.1, read as the reverse complement.
CTGTGCCTAGTCTGTCCCAAGCCCACCTATACCGGGTGCCACTTGGTAGACTACTAACACTACCTACAAACACCAGAAACTAGTTGCAACTCCTGGACAGAGATCGAGTTGATTAATAAGCTGAGAGGTGCCGAGTTACCGGAACCCAATGTGTGGTAGTAACTGTTCATGGATCACAAACACAGAACTCAGTTCCTGAGAACGGCTGTAATGAGACAACCCACCATGTACTCCTACATGGCCTCTCACCGCTACCTTTACCAAATCGTGTTCACACACTTAGCTCTCAACAGTAGGACATGTTCACCATGTTCCAATTCATTCCCGATGAATCAGACCTTACTCAACTCTAAGCAGTAGCAGGCATGACAACAAGCATGAATGAGTAGGCACATTAGGGCTCAAACAACTTCTACTCATGCTAGTGGGTTTCATCTATTTACTGTGGCAATGACAGGTCATGCAGAGGAAAGGGGTTCAACTACCGCAGCATGTAACAGTTGAACCGGTGTTGTCCTAATGCAGTAAAAGAGAGCAGGAGCGAGAGAGTGGGATTGTATCGGAATGAACAAGGAGGTTTTGCTTGCCTGGCACTTCTAAAGATAGTATAGTTCTTCATCGGTGTCATCGATCCCATCACCGGAACACGTCTATCGAGAGGGAACAATTACCAGCAAACAAGGAAGAACACAATCAATGCAATGCACAATATGATGCATGAATGTGACATGGCAATATGATGTGATTTGAGCTAATGCAACTAAAACCAGAAGGGTTTGAGCCAATTTGAACCAAGGGTTCAAATCCAAACTCAAGTTATGAATTTATAATGTGCATTATCATGTTTTGATATATACAGCAAGGTTAAGTTGCTTTGTCATGCATGGAAACAGCATAAATGGATAGATTGTATTTTTCTGATAATTTTTCATATATAAATTATTTAATTTGGAGATACGGTTGAATTTCTATGATTTTTAGAAGTTTTGGCTATTTTCTGAAATAAATAAATCATTTAAGATTTATTTAAATTCCAGGAAAGGATTACTGCGTCAGCATGATGTCACTGTGACGTCAGCAAGTCAACTGTGACTGGCCAGGTCAAACCTGACCAGTGGGGTCCACTGGTCAGTGACCCAGGGCGGCCTAGGGTCACAGACGGGTGGGGTCGGGTCAAAGACACGTCGGCATAGTCAAGCTGACATGTGGGCCCACTTCAATTAGATTTAACCTTAATCTATTTTAGTTAGCCGGTTAATTAGGCGGTGGGACCCAGCTGTCATTGACTCCAGGGGGTAGTTAGTAGGTTGCTTAGGCACTAATGGCCAGTTACATCGGCGGTTAGCCGCCGGCGACCATAGCCGACGGCGGAGGTACTCCGGCCGGCCGATTTCAGCGACCGTTCGAAGCGCGGCTAGGCTCTTCCGAAAGCCCGCAGAGGGGCGCGTCGGGTGGTGCAAGTGGCAGCTGCAGGGGAGGGCTGTAGCGTCGCTGGCGTCGAGGTGGGCGGGCAGCGGCGCTCGGGCGGATGCGAGCAACGGTGCTACGGGGCACGAGCGAGCAAGGTGAAGGTCTAGGCAACCTCCTGGGATCACCAGGAGCTTGATGCGGTGCGAAGGCACGGCTGTATCGAGCACAGGCCATGACGGCAGCAAGGCAGGCGGCGGCCGGAGCTCGGCGGCCGTGCAGCTAGGGACTAGAGGATGCGGAGAGGCCGGGGAAGAGGGGGAGTCGAAGCGGGCGCTCACAGGGAACACGCAGGGATGGTTAGTGAGCTCGTGGGCGTGATGGAGGCGGCGGCAGAGAGATGATGTGGCGCTTGATGGCATCTCTTCAGGGCACCCTGGCTCACGATCTGCGTCGAGGTGACTTCTTGGTCGATTGCGGAGCTCCCAGAAACGGAATCGTGGCGTCTCATTGACAGTGGCCACGTGAACGACGTACGGTGTCCATGACTGCTCTCTGTTGGTGCTCGGTGAAGAAGCTAGAGGAGAGGGAGAGAGTTCCAGGTTGAGGGGAAAGGCAGAGGGGTCCGCGGGGCGTCTCTAGCGCATGGATCGGGACGAGAGGGGAAACAGGAGGTGGCGAGGCGACGTGACCTCGGTCGGCTGTGACGCAGGCATGCAGCAGCTTTGTGGCGAGGGGAGGAAGACGACGGGCGAGGTGCTGGTGGGCTGGGCCGCTGGTGGCCTGGCGCTGGGCCGCGTAGGTAAGTTTGCTCCAGGTGAGCCTCCGTCTGTTTTATTTACTGTTTTCTAATATTTCAATTCTGTTTTGATTTGATTCACAGACCAAATCATTTAGTAGCTTCTGAAAATATTTATGTGGCTTGATGCAATATATTCAAAGCCACTCACAGGTTTTCAGGATTATTGGACTTGCAATTCTTTTATAGAAGAATTAAATCCAACTCAAATATTTATTGATTTAAATCCAAATGGCCAAAATAATTCCTCAAAAATGTTCCATATTTTTGGTTTGGACCAAAACCCTTGCCATAAATATTAAACATCATTGGGGAGCATTTTGGAAACATTAGATGCATTTCTAGGGTTATTTGCCCTTCTTTTAATTAAAATTTTGAGGTTTTCAAATTTCCTCAATTCAAGTTTCTTGAATTTAAACATGATGTCGGGTGCTTATGAAACTAATTGCAATCAAATTCTAGGGTTGTGACATGAATGCCCTAATTGTGAAGGAAGTCACCCAGTTGAAGAATGCCCAATTAGGCAGATTACTTGTTTCTTGTGTGAAGGGACTACCCACTATCCTGCTCAGTGTCACATTAACCCCATGGTACGAAGAACCGCACAGCAGAAGAAAGAAGTAAAGAAAGGAGCCCTTATGGAAATTTTAGAAGAAACCGTGATGAAGGAAGAGATGGAGGACACACCTAAAGAAGACCCGAGAAAACCCTACACTAAGTCTTGCTATTCATGTGGAGAAGAAGGACACATCTCCCAAAATTGTTTGAATGGGGATCTAGTAGAATTCCCGACAGAGGAAGTAGAATATGACCCACAAGAAATAGAAGCCATGATTGGCATGGAAAAGTCCAGGAAGAGAAGTAGATTGGATACCAGAAAGGACCTGAGTCATATCACCTGTCACAGGTGCAAGGAGTCAGGGCACTACCTCAACAGTTGCCCAAAAAGGAAACCTCAGTACTTGTCAGAAGTAATATGTTTTAGTTGTAATGGAGCAGGGCACTTTGCCAGAGAATGCCCCAAGGAGAAGGAAGATTGTGCTAGATAGTTGAGTTTGCAACAAAAGAAATGGAGTAGTAGAAGTGAGAACATTTTCTTTTATATTGAGGTGTTGAGTTGAGACATGTAATGGAAAAGCGAGAGATTGTAATCACTTGAGAATGAATAAAGTTAGCATCGTTGGTACTGATATGGATTTTATGAGTTGTTACTCTATGAAGAAGGATTTTGACCATTTCTGAGGATATGAGAAATATGGTCTATGGAAGATTTGGCATTTTAAGGGTGGTAGTACCCTGTAAGAACCCTTGACCCCTGGAAAAGATAAGGATACTCCACTGAGTGGATTCCAGACAAAATGAATACGAGTTTTGTCTCGATATGTGTGAAACCCCAAGAGTATGTGGGATGAAGTTGGAGACCGTCAGCTATTTTGACCAAATGTGATCAAGGAGTCAGAAGATAATGTTAAGTTGATTCGGGATAGACTGGAGGTAGCTCAGTCCAGGCAGAAGAGTTATGCGGACTCAAAAACGCAAGGAGGTAGTCTATGAAATTGGAGACAGAGCATGTCTTCATGTGTTCCCTCTGCGAGGAGTTAAACAATTTGGAGTTAAGGGAAAGTTAGCCCCGAGATTTGTAGTGTATGGGAGAAGTGGCCAACAAGTTGGAGTCAGCCGAAAGACTGGCAGGAGTTCATGATGTGTTTCATGTTTCCCAGTTGAAGAAGTGCCATGCAGAGATGGCCAATATTCCCCTGTAAGGACGCTTGACCCTGGAAAGGATCATGATGTTCCATGAAGTGGAATATGGACTCCATAAGTATAAGTTTTTATCTTGGTATGTGGGATATGCCACGAGGATGAAGAGATAAATTACTATTGGATATAAAGGAGGTATGATGTCGGAAATATGGATCAATGGAAACTCCATGATGAGTCTGAGTAATCATGTCCTAGTTTGGTGCCAATAGAAGGAAGGAAGACAATACAATTGGATGGATTTAAGAATACCAGGAAGTTGGAAGTTGGAATAATGATCAGTTGCCCTATGATAAGTTCAAGGACTACAAGTGATGGGATGGGCCATAACCCACAGGCCCCAGGACCTGCCAAGAAGCAAGCACATTCTTGCTGAAGGAAAAACCCTAGAGGAAGATACGACGTTTATCGGCAGACGATTTTATAGGAGTAACGCAAAACCTGAGAGTTGTGAAGGAACGATAGATGTTTGTTTGGTTTGCAGAATCAATGGATTTATCCGAACCTTGGTTCGTCGACAAGAGAAATTCTGCAATGCTTGTGAGGATGACCGAGTGTTAGAATGCGAGATTCACTAAAGCATATACAGGGTAATGATTTGGGTGCGGGATGGATTGATCACCATACCGACTTACTCTTATTATTCGCCTTGCTATATGGGATGGTAAATCTGAGTGACTTACCTATAGTAGAGAGACGACGATCACAACCCTGTTTAAACCTTAGAATGGTATAGCAATTTTTCCCTTGTATAAGGAAGCTTTTGCCAACCATAGGTTATACGGTGACGATCAACCCAGACCCATTTCCTGCAGGAGAAACCATAAATTGTTGACCACCATGAGATATCGATTAGTTGATTAGTATTGGCGCCAGACCCGTCAGCTAAGAAGACCCAATCTCGGAATAACCTTACCAAGATGAAAGGACAAAAGAATTGAGGAAAAGGTTGTGTCATTACCGGAAGAGCCCAGAGAAAGGAATTATACTAAAGATCTGAGAAGACCGGCCCTGTCAAGAATAAGGATGGAGTATATGAGTATTGATGGGACCGTAACAATGTTTCTAAGGGTGGTAGCACACGAGACCCCGGAGACGATTGATGAAATTTTGAAGAGACCCCGAACCTAACCTATTTCTTCCTAGCCTCTCCGAATCTCGAGGACGAGATTCCTTTTAAGGGTGGTAGGTTTGTAACATCCCAAAATTCTAAATTTTGGAATGTTATATTAAATAGATAGATTTGATTGACTGTCTGATTGATTGACTGAAAGTGAGTGAAATTCGAAACTTTTTGAAAGTTAAATGAGAGGGAATAAAAGGACTTTCCCAAACTTTCATTTTGCATTCGTGATCTCCGTGAATTCAAATTCTTTTCACCACGAAACCCTGGAGAGAAGATGACATGACTTCTTCCATTTATTTAAATGACAAGGGGTGTTGAAAATATTTGAATTTCATTTGGAAAATATTTCCAATTCTGAAACTTTATGCAACTCAATGATTTTCACGAGAGGAGATAAAATGACTTCTTCAAATTATATGAAATATGAGTTGGGAGTTTCAAAGGATCAATTTCAAAGTCCTTTTGGAATAAATTTTCAATTTGGATTTATTTGAGTTTTGTTCAAATTATTTTTCTCCAAAAATAAAATATATGGAAAATAGTGTAACATGATTCCCTACATTAGAAAATTGGAGAAAAATTTATTTGAAATCATTTTGGTATTTTTAAAATGATTTTTATTGGATTTTATTAGACCAGTAGCACTCTTTGATTTATCTGAATTTATGTGGATTTTATTTGACATTATAAAAATGTGCATGTTGTAGAAAATCTTTTTCTACAAATTTTGGTATATTATATGCCTATATAATATTTTTTTATTTTTATTTGTTTTATCTGTTTTGTTTGTCTGGAAAAAAATCTTTATAAAAAAAACTTCTCCCGACTGGGCCGGCCCAGCACCAGGCCAGGCCACGGCCCAGCCCAGCGCCGCGCCCCGCTCGTCCCTGAGCTCGGGAAGGGCTCCCAAGCCAGCACGCCTGCGCCGCCGTGCTCCGCACGGACTCCCTCGCGCCGCCTCTCCGTGCCCCCTCCTCCAAGCTTCGCGCCGCCCCCTCCCTCCTATAAATTTGGAGCCCCGGCCCCTCTCTCTCTCTTTCCCCGCATCGTGCCGTCGCCGCGGCCTCCCCTTGCCTCGCTCGTCACCGCATCGCTGCTCCCGCCGCCCGTAGCCGCGCCTCCTTCCGCCGCACTCCGCCGGCACCCGCGCCTCGCCGCTGTTGCCGCTGCACGCCGTCTTCGCCGCCCGGAGCCGCGCCAGGAGCCGCCCCGTTCGCCCATCGCCACCGGACTCCGCCGCCAATGACCCGCCGGAAAACCGCCGGTAAAAGCCACCGTTTTCTTTCGGTTTTTTTTAAAACCTAGATCTGGTTTTCTTAAAAAAAACCCTAGATTAGATCTGGTTTTTTTGTTAGATAATTAGAGCACGTTCACCAGTTGGTAGTTTTTAGTGAACCTGTTCGCTATTTAGTCCTAAACAGTGAACATTCGCATATTAGATCTGTTTTTCGTAGCTAGGGACATGTTCGTAATTATTTTCTTTTACAGTTTAGTCCCTGTTTTTCAAACGGTCACAACGTTTTCTCCGTTTATCCAAATCGAACGAAACCAATGCCCACGTCTTTGTTATGATCTCCTCTATCCAGTAATCCAACTCAAACATGTTTTTGAAAAGTTTAAAATTTGAATTAGATCAAATTTGAATTCAAACTTCGTTTGATCATAACTTGAGTTTCGTAACTCCGTTTGAGTTGATTCTTTTTGCAAATCGAAGCTCTTGACCTAAACATTCTAATAAGGCCAAATACACGTAATTTTGGTACTTTTAGAAATTGTTTTATGTTGCAAGAGTTATTTGCGTGGTTTTGAAGTTTTCCGAATCGCCTTCTTCGTTCTTTCTGATCTTTTGAGTGATTGCTTATGTGTGGTTACTATTGCTTGCTTACGATAGATTGACCGGAGTGTGACAAGTAGAACTATCAAGAGTTATGAGTGCGAATCATCTTCATCAACATTGCAGGCAAGTTCACACTTTGATCATATCCCTTTTATCACCCAATTTTTATGCATTAGTTTCACCCTCAAACATTGCATGATTAGGATCTAATTAAATTGTGGGATGGGAAGTAGTTGAGCTAGTACCTATTACCTGTTTATTATCAAACCCTTGGGAGTTACTATTACGTTATTCTTACATTGCCATGCTATGCTCGTAGACGTGGATTGGGTTTTGAGAGTATTCATGACAGATGTGAGATTGTTGATTAATGGTTTACTTAAGGTGGCAACTTAAACACACATCTGGGTGGATTGAGGCACCTGGTTATTCCAGGACTGCCTGTCTAGGCACCTGGGTAGACCAGGATTGCCTGTTTTTTTATGGACCGCCACCCAGGCTCAAAGGGATCATGAGATTATTCATGCTAGAAACTTCCGTGTGCAGCCACAAGCTATTATGGGCTCTAGCATAGTTGATTAAGTCGTGCGAACTCTTACAGGGTAGACTAGCAGATGTAGGGGAAAGTAGGTGTAACGGTCTATCCATCGTAAGGTGCTAGCGCTTCTGAAAGACTATGTCTCGGTCAGCCATCTTCTCAAACACCATGTAGTGCGAGAAACCAAACGGAGGCGATCGAATCTTGTGGGGAGAAGTGCGCAAACCTCTGCAGAGTGTATAAACTAATCATGGTTAGTCGTGTCCCCGGTTATGGACGTCTTGAGTATCTAGTACCTGGATTATCATGTGAATCTCATCACGTTACTTTAAATTAAATTTTGTTGGGTTTAATGATGTTACTTAATTGGGATTGAGAATGTTGTCAACCATTCTCAATGTTCAACAACCACCATGATAGTTAAATAAAATTTATTCCTTTTGCAGTAGGGAAAAATTGGCTTTTCGCAAAAACCTTATAACCGTAGAGCTTTTCCACCAGCCAAATATGCATGTAGTGATAGCCATTGTTCATCATTCTCTATGGTGTGAATTTGCCAGTACATTCAACGTACTGACCCTTTGTGGCTGCAATGTCTCATGTTGCAGGATTATCTTACGATGATTAAGTGATACGTTAGGGTTACGATTTCTACACTCAACTTTGCCGTTGGTGTTGATGGGAATCCACAACCTTGTTACTTCCGCTATTTTGGATTGAGGTAATAGTATTTACGTTACTTTATACATGTGATTTACCTCCGTTATAAATCCTCGAGTACTGTGTGTGTCAGCATACCGATCCAGGGATGAAACTTAAGCACAGAGACTTGATCCATTTGGGTCGGATCGCTACAAAAAAACTTAGTTTTAGTTTTCCCCAAAGCATTTCGGATATACTGATTTGAAATCTCGGTGATACCGAAGCAGTTGTTGGGACCTAAACTAGTGAACTCGGTCAGACCGAGTCATAGTTCGGTGGCACTGAGACCGCTAGGGTTTCACAAAGACTCGAACTCGGTGACACCGATTTCCAATTCTCGGTTAGACCGAGAATCACATGTGCAATGGCCTGAGCCAAATCGGTGTAACCGATTTCAACAACTCGGTCGGTCCGAGATGGTTTTGGCGGAAACCTAACCCTAAATTTTCAATCCTCGTCTAAACTACGGAGTGTTTTCATTGGATAGAGTGATCTCAATCGTGGCAAGATACATGGCAAAACAGTGTGCTGGGGAATCAGAGTGAGAACAGCACAAAGCTCAAGTCCATACCCTAGTTCGGCGATGGACTTGCTACGGCGGCTACGGCGGAGACGATCCCGTTGTTGGCGGCGGAGACCAGCGACTGGAGGCGGCTGGCGACAAGGAGGACGATCCGGAGACCCAGGGAGGTAGAGCAGGCTGAGCACGGGCGAAGAGGTTCGGAAAGTTTTCCAAATTTTGGCCCGTGGGTATATATAGCCTGACCCTGTCGGTGTGACTGAGAGGAACAACTCGGTGGCACTGAGATGCATAACTGCGAGCAGTTACTGCAACTCGGTGTGACCGAAAAGTTCAAATCAGTTGCACCGAGATTAAAAACCTAGATCGACTTAGTGATCTCGGTATGACCGAAATGGATGAGTCGGTCAGACCAAAATGCACAAAGAAGTTTTGGAAGTTTAAGTCTATGACGAATCGGGGACTCCGAGTGCTCCTCACACAAAGTTGTTCGAATCTGACTAGATCAAACTTTGTGATGCAGCATGAATAGAGTTTGAGACAAGAAGAGCATAGATAGCTAGAGAAGGCTCTTAGGCATTCTTGTCCATCCACTTGGGAAGAGAAAAAGAAACCAACCAATCAAAACAACAAGTGGATGTCCTCGAATGAGTAAATTATGCAACCAACATGCTCACACAATAAAATGACAAATGAAATATGTGGTGAAGAATGCACAAACAATTCTAGCATCTATCAAGCAATTGGCGATGACTAGGTCATCTATATATGAGTATATTGACTTAAGAGTCAAATGAGAACATTTGATCATAGGTCATACTCATCGTTTAAGCACAAGTGGGGTTACCACTTTTATGTAAAGCATTGTTGTGTTCACACCATTAGAGTTGCTTTAGCTCAATTCTTAGAGTAAGGCTCCTGTGACACCCCAAAATTTTAACCTTGTTTTATTAATTAAAATTTTGCCAGGAAATTTAAACTTTTAATTTTCTGGATTTTCTTTTGATTTCAGAGCCATCCTTTTCCTTATTATGGAGTTTTTACCTCAAGTGAAAAACTTTCCAAAAATATTATTGGACTTGTTTAACCTCTCAAGAAAACATTTCTATTATCAGTGGAATTGATTTGCACAATTATTTCTCTCTGAGCTTTATTCCTTAACATGATTTTTCATTAGTTTTGGAGCTCTTTTTGAACTACAACCACTTGATATGTTTATTTAAAATTTTCACCAAAATTTGGAGATGCCATGTGATGTTTTTAAATCACTTTTATGCAAAAATATATTTCATTCATTTAATATTTTGAGCTCTACCCCAATTTTTCAAATCTGGTCCAGTGGGCAATTTTGCACTGCAACCCATTTAAATATTTCTTTCTATCCTCCACCAAAATTTTGTGATGTTCATAGGAGTATATTATTCAACTTTATGCAAAAACCCATTGATGTTCTTGGTAAAATTTGAGTGAGTCAACCTCTTTTTCATTCTGGTCCAGCTTGGTGATTTGTACTGCATCCCTATTAAATTTTGCTCTAGTGGCCATGAGCTTTCTCCTACTTGTAGTACACCATACCAAACCCTTAAGTCCAGGAGAGTGGACCCATTGGAAGATTTTTGGCTCCTGAAACAATGCCTTTTTCCTTCTGCCCAGAACTGAAGTTTGGCAAAACTTACACTAACAAGTTTGAGCTCTTGGCAAACTAACCTCACCACTCTATTATTCATCCAAAGAGACTCTGATCTGGAGATTTGGGCCACCCCAAGAATTGCCTAGGTGCCATAGGCATTCTGTCAAACACCTGGTGTGCATGTCCAGTTCTGGCATGATTTTTGTTTTGCACTGTGATCTTGCCCCTCTGTACATACTGGCATGTCCGCTAATCTCCTAAGGGACCCTAGCCTAGACCTGCTAACCCCTAACTTCACCCTCGCCGCCTAGCACGCTCTGGCATTTCGCCGACCGCTTGGCGTGCACGCTCTGGGAACGCCCAGAGCACGCGTTTTGCACGTGCGTGCACCGAGCCGCCGCGTCCCGCTGCCGACGCCCCGCGCTCGCTCTGGCCCTTCCCCTCTCCCAGTCGATGCTCCGACCCCTCCCCTCACCGTAGAGCCGCCCCTAGAGCTCCACAGCGCCGCCGTCAGGTCGGCAGCGGCGGCTAGCGGGCGGCCACAGTGCCCCCTGCCATGGACGGCGCCGCCCAAGCCACCCCTGCATGCCAGCTGCCCTCTAGAGCAGCCCGAGCTCATCCACAAGCTTGTCCGCAAGCGCTCGTCGCCGCCACGTCCCCCTGCTGCAACAGAATGACGGTCGCCGGTGTTCTTATGCATGGCCATCGTCGGAACCGACCCCGACCGCCTATTTAAGGAGCACCGAGCCTCTCCGAAACCTCAGGCGACCTCAAGCCACCCCACCTAGCACCCCCGTAGCAGTCAATCGACCAGGGAAGGTCTTCTTCCCCATCTCCGGCCAGTACAGCCGCCGCCGCCCTCCGGCCCATTCAGTAGCAACCCGAGCCCCTCCCGTCCAACTAGTGCCACCATGTGATTCCCCTCGACCGTGCGGAGCTGCCCAACCTCTCAAACGCAACCCAGACCCACCGTAGCCCAAACCCCATTGCTCCCGAAGCTTCCTCCGCCGCGGAGCTCATCGCCGGCGATTCCCTCCACCCCCGTCGACTGAACGACCACCGGGAGGACCGCCCCAGTCTTGCGGATCCATCCCAACCCTCTGGAGCCCGCGGGGAGCTGCCGTTCACCGGCGTTGATCGATGGAGCCCTCACCTCTATTCGGCCAGAGGAGGACGAAGGTGGGGCGACCGGTCAAACTTGACCAGCGGGCCCCCTGGACCCACTGTCAGCGACCCCGATCGAGTCCACACTGGCGTAAGTGGAAGCGCAAACCCCCGAGTACGTCTCCTCTGCTTCGAAGATGTATTCTGCCCGAAACGTTTTCCCTTTTTCTGTTTATTTTAAAAAACAGAATTGACTAAACTTTGACTGGCTATAACTTTTAAAATATAAATCCAAATGACTTGATTCTTTTTCTGTTGTTCCTCAAATATTGTCTAGTTTATTTTCATATTTATTTCAAAAATTTCTAAGCAACTTTTTGGTACTGTTTTTAAACTATGTGTTAATTTAAATATTTCCAAAAATAGGATTTGTTGGAGAGAGAAGAAAACTTTCAATGCTTTGGAATGTACCCTACCTCTCCACAACTTGAAGGCAAGCATTCTGAACCCTCGCATAATGTTTTGTGGGTTGTTCGATACGGTTATAACACCACCTCGACATGAAGCATTGGTTATTTTTATGTGACGATATGATCATACACCTTGAGTGCATAAATGAAAATTCTTGCTGTTGGAAATGGATAAGCTTGTGATAGCAATCACCCTCATATGCCTCTCATGTCTACCGGGAAGGACCCGGGAAAGTCTCTGTCTTGTGTAGACACGAGCTTGTCCCTCGTCGAGACGGTTATGACCGGTAGGGCAGGGGGAGGTATGATAAGTGGTGGTTGTGTCTGATGGCTGTGAAATATAATTCTTGAGCTAACCATGCAGGAAATACTTAAGCCTCCTGAGTCGGCCGTAGATCGAGTCTTGTTCCAGTAACCCCCATACTTGTTTTGTGCTGCCACTTGCCCCTGCCGTAGGTAGGGTACAGTTCAGTAAGTTGTCAACCCCTGTCCTAGCACACACCGTACAGAGAGGCCATGGTGGAAGATACCGGTTGTAGCTGGTAGGCATGCCACCTGGTCCGGGAGCATGGGTGTTTCTGGTTGGGACCGAGAGGGGAGGCCACCCCTTAGAGCGCGCGATAAAAATTTGATCCCATGCTACGCGAGGTTGTAGCCTCCCCACTTAGAGTTTTGCTTAACAGGTGTCTGGGTGATTCCAGACACGAGTAAAGTTAAGCTGGTGTGTGCAAGTCAGGCATGTTTTCGACTAAAAGACTGTAGACGGAATTAGTTTGATGGACTAAAGAAATCCGTTACTCGTGGGTAAAGAATACACCCTCTGCAGAGATATTGAACCTATTCGAATAGCCGTGTCCATGGTTAAGGACAACAGTCTGGGATGGGTCAAGCGTCGGTCTTAGTGTCGGTCTTCGGAGGAGAAACTACTAAACCAGAATATTGATTATGACTTGTAATATATGATGGTTATGATTATTATCATTGTGGACTAACCATTTGCATTGTTTGAAATAATGAATATCCCTGGGATGGTACTACCTCCTGGATATTCACTGTGAATATGTTTATATATAAGCCCTTTTTGTGGCGTCGCTCAGACGCCCGACTGTGGCATGTTTGTTATTTCATTTACTTATAAGCCCTTTATGTGGTGTCGCACAGACGCTCGACTGTGGCATGTCCGTTATTTCATTTACTTATAAGCCCTTTATGTGGTGTCGCACCGACGCCCGATTGTGGCATGCTTGTTATTCCTTTTATATATAAGCCCTTTCTGTGGTGTCGCTCAGACGCCCGACTGAGGCATGCTTCATATTATTATCCTTTCGAGGCGTCGCTTCAGACACCCGATCGGTACTTTATATTTTTACACCCTGATTGTTTACTCGTGATTTATTTAAATGATCTACTTGCGTGCATCATGAACCTTATTTCATAACTGACGAAGTGATCATAGAATATTTTGAAGCATGATTTTCAGTGGCTATATTATACCTGTGTTCTTAATGTTTGCGAGTACATTCAAAGTACTCACTGGCTTGTCCCTGGCTATTGTCTTGGCCAGATTTCTTGTGTGGAAAGGAGCGTTGCGATGAAAGCCCCGGAACCTACGTAATGGTGATAGCAGCCTCGCGAAGATAGAAGTTATCCTGGTCAGCTGTTCCTGTGGGAAATGGAGTCCCATAGACGCTGATGATCCGCAAACCGCTTCCGCCAACAACCTCTAGAAACAAATTGTTGTACCCATAGGCCAGAATGGTCTTGTACTTCATATTTTGTATTTTGCTTGGAGTTTCTGTAACAAGTTGGTGTCTCATCAGCTAACAGTAATCCTGGGGCTGGTGAGCACAAGGGCCGCTTTTGGGAAATTAATATCCCGAAAATCCGGTCCTGATAGCTCCCTCTAGATGTGAGATGCCCCCTAAGAGGGATGAACTAACCTTGGGTTTTGTCGATGATGACTTCATGTAGGTGTTGAAGATGTGGATGCTCCAAGTTGATGTAGATCATTCGGAGCTATCCTTTGGAGTGAGTTGCACTTTCAATACCTACACGGGTTAGTTCCACAAGGAACAAACAAGGATATCCATAGACATAGAGTGATGCACACACAAGATGATGTTTATGAGAGCATTAGGTTACCTTGTCCCTTGTCTTACCAACAAGAGGGTTCGTGACCAGTGGCGGATCCAGGATTTGAAGTTACCCGGGGCGGACTTTAAAATAATAATAAAAATAAAATCCAAGGTACAATCAAATAAGACAGTCAAGAAAATTAATTGGCCAATAGTATGCATTTACCCAAGATGATCAACACAATGAATTGTTCAGAGTAGTTTCATCCTAAAGGACCAAGCGAATAATATATACTACAAAAAATCATATAAAGTCTAACTTAAACCCTAAACCCTAAAAAAGTGTAACTTAGACTCTTACTGGCTGAATCTTCCTATAACATCTTACTTGTAATTAATATCAGTATTCAAGAATTAGGTCCATGTGACAATAAGTTAGAAAAAATGATAGAATGGAAGACCAGAGAATTACTGGAGGGCAAATGGACCTGCTCTTTGCTGCTTCTATTGGTGACGTTGGGCCGTGGCGGTGACGGGTGGCATGAGAAACCGGTGAACTCCCTTCTCCTCCATCAAACACCATCTATTGGACGAACTAGGAAGCGCTGCCGTGAGGCCACAATGGAGGGCGTCTCGGCAAGGTTAGGAGGCGAGGCAACACCGGAGGGCGACGACGTGATCTGTAAAGCGTTGGTTGATCTGTTTTGATCGATAAGAATTGGGAACGTGAAAGGCTGCGCACAGAAACGGAATGGGCTGCGTACAGAAAATGAATGGGTCTTCTCAAGTTTTATTGGGCCTTATTCATTGGCCCATCTCTTTAACGAAGCATTTTCTTCTCTTTTCATGTTCCTGCTCGAAGCGTTATCTTTCTTCTTCTCTGTAGCATGCGCAGAAACCTACAGCAGGAAGCTCCGCTCGCCTCCCATGGTGCCCAGGGTTGACCAGAGCAGTAGGGGGTACCATGGGTTTCCAAAATTTACATGGGGCGGCCGCCCCTACACGACCCCACGCTGGATCCGCCCCTGTTCGTGACTCCTAGAACTACTGCAAGATGTGGAAGTTGATTGCACTTGTTCTTGCCAAAGTGATAAGAGTGAAGTATGTTGGCAGAGTCACCCTCAGGAACTCTCTAGTTCTTTCTCTTCGGGATCCACACCATCTTGATGGGAATCCTCAGAGTTGTAGTTGTACTTGATGAAGTGGAACTTGACGACCAAGGCCTTAGGAGCTTCTTCAAATGCATCAATTTCCTCTTGAAGCTTGTCTTGCCTTTTTCCTTATGGTCTTGTGGTAGAAGATCATCTTGAGCTTGTGTCCCTTTGAAAGAAGTAGGATCATACTTCTCTTGTTGAGGAACAAACTTCGTCTTGGGGTATTGATCTTCTTCCCACTCAACTCCATTGGCATTGAACTTTCGTTCAAAACCAATACCTTGATTCTCCCGGTGCCTTCCTTGCTTGCGTACAATTTCCTCGAATTGCTTACTCCCGGCAAGGCTCTTGTAAACACCTTTCTCTATGATTTCCTTGAATAAGCTATTTTCTTGCTCAAGTGTAACTTGGATAAGAGAACCATTAGTGGAATCAAGAGAACTACTAGAAGCAACAATATTGGATTTAGCATGATTATTGTTACTACTAGAGGAAGAATCCGTCTTGTTCTTGTTACTAGACTTGACTTGAGGCATGTAAGTGGATAAGAGTAAACGCTTGGCAATGTAAGAAGAACTTTTCTTGCGAAGATCATCATTGATTGCCTTTAAGAACTCATGCTCTTGATCAAGATTGAGCTTCTCAAAACGTAATTTCTCATGAGTCCTTAAAAGTTCTCGATGATCTCCTAAGATAGTTTCAAGAGCTAACTTAAGAGTGTTTAGTTCTTTAGTTAGAGACTCAATCTTCTCCTTATCATTGTCATTCGTTTCATCTTGATTAGCATGATTAATTGACGTTTCATCATAGTATTCATCACTAGAGTTGTCAACAAGTAAATCATCATCACCTAACAAGTCATATTCATCACTATTGAAATCAACATACTTGGGCCGGGTGTGATACCTTTGGACCTTTGGCCATGAAGCATCTTCCAATTCCTTCATTTGGTGGATCAAATATGTCGTAGGAGTTGGTTGACACAAGTGCTAGACCGGAAACACCTTCATCTTGAGTATATTCGGAGTCGGAGTGATTGTCGAAGCCGGATACCCATTCACTAACATGAGCTTGATGTCTTCGTTTTGTGTAGCTCCTTGATGACTTTTCCTTCCTTTCCGAATCCTTGCTTCTCCGGGATGTTCTTCGTTCATAACGATCATTTCTACTCCTTCTCTCTCTTGATGGTGATTCTTCTCTTCTACTTCTTCTTTTTGGAGAATATTCTCTTCTCTTGTAGGGTGTCGTACACTCATTGGAACAGTGTCCGAGTCTTCCACAATTGTAGCATTTTCGCTCTCGACTAGAAGATCTTTTGTCATTGTAGGATCTTGACTTGGAACTTCTCTCTTTGCTTCTACTTTTGTAGAGCTTGTTGAAGTTCTTCACCATTAGGCTCAATTCTTCATTGAAGGTTTGTTTCTAACTTGATGATGTGGGAGCTTCACATGAGGCTTTGTAAGCACCACTTGACTTAGCTCCTCCTTATCCTTGAGTGACATCTCATGAGCAACAATTCTTCCAATGACTTCCGTTGGCTTGAGATCTTTATAATTTGGCATCAGATCAATGTGCATACGGTATCATATTTTCCATCCAAGGCTCTTAGGATCTTCTTGATGATGAATTTGTCGGTCATCTCTTCACTTCCTAAGACAGCAATCGCATTTGTGATAAGAGCAAGCCTAGAGTACATTTCAGCGACACCTTCACCATCCTTCATTTTGAAATTGTCAAGTTGACTTTGAAGCACATCCAACTTGGATTCTGTCGGAGTAATGGGCCACGGGTAGGCCAAGCCGAGCCCCAGAACCTTTCAAGACATCGGGGCAGGCTGCGCCCCTCAAGACCCCAGGACGAAGAGCCGCCTTCAGGAAGTCAATGGCAAGACGGCCGACTGACCACTCACGGACGAGTCCCAGGGATGACTTCAGGGAAAGCCGACTCCTGACTGGCGACTTCAAGAGAAGCCGGCTTTGGGGAGTCGGCTTGCGACTCCAACACCCCTCACGACCTCATCAAGTGGGACGGGGCAGGGGAGTGGCAACAATGAAGCCCGCTCTGCCCCTTACCAAGGGCAGGCATGGCCACAGCACGTCGTACCCCGGAAGATCTCCGTGCGGCGTGGCATTGTTGCCATGCCGGCCCTGACATCAGCACCGCAGGACCGAATCCTGCACCCACGACGGCTTGTTTGTACGGCCTAGAGGCAGCAGGTCCCACCAGTCGGTGAGACCCCAGGAGACGGCAAGAGGACCACCAGTCGGACCCGTCGGGAGTCGGCCCGAGGGAGTCGGCCGAGCCCTCCCTCGGGGCCCACGCGCCACTAATCAAGATGTGATGGGGAGTGGCGACAGAGATCGCCCGCCAGGCGGCGGGACTGTTGCCACGACCTCATGATCAAGCCCGCGTCATCAGAAGCACGGCTACAGTAATCAGCAGCCGGCAAGACCTGCCCGCGGCGGACGCAGCCTTGTCGGCTCCGTACCAGGCCAGTCGGCGGGGCCCGCCAGTCGGCGGGCCCCAGCGGTCGGCGGAGAAGACGGAGGCCAGAGGCACTGATGGCTGGGCCCGCGTCCAGCCGGATTACCATTGTACCCCTGGGGGGGTAGGCCTATATAAACCCCCCAAGGCACCCATGCAAAGGGTTGGAACCCATTAGTTCTAGACCAGATCATATAGAAGGGAGAGAGCTAGCCTCGCCCTCTCCTACCACCAGAAAACAGCTCAAGGAGCAATCGTGTAGACACTTTCCATAGTGACCATGCGGATACCCCGCAGAGCAGCAGTAGGGGTATTATCTCCCAGGAGAGCCCTGAAGCTGGGTAAGATTAGCCGGTGTGCATGTCTTCGCCTCATCCCGTTTCCAGGCACCGGCGACGTTCTACTCGCCCCCACCATGATAAGCCACCCTTTGGCATATGTCGCACCTAACCCCCGACATTTGGCGCCTACCGTGGGGCCTGGTGCACCGCCGTCCGGAGACTTGTTCTGGACGGGAACCCTTTTCCTCCCTAGCGAGCGCAGCCAGCTAGGCACGCCAGACGAAGTTTGCGTCGACGCGTTGTGCGGCGTCGAGATCGCCTGCGGAGCCAGCTGCCTGGCCAAACTTGTCGGCGAGGTTCGCCTCTCCGACGAGCCTGCATCCAACGCAGGCACGGGCGGCTCCAAGAACCTCCTCGCGGGCCTCCTCGATCAACTTCACGTTTCCGGCGTGCCTGCCGTAGACTTGGAGTATGTGGGCTCCACTGACCCAATGCTGGTCGACTCTGACACCGCGTCGCTCGACGCGTTCCCCACTAATGTTGTGGTCTACGACGAACCTCTCCCTCGCGTGGAGAGCGACGGAAGCACCGTCACCGAGGTGCTCGTCATCAGTCATGACGAGCTCCCCGGCGGAGGAGCGCACGACTCACTCGGCGCGGCGCTACAAGACCTAACTGCGCCCATTCCGGAAGATGCGGACGCGGAGACGTTGGAGGCGCGCCGCCTTCAGCTCGTTGAAGGCGCGAAGAAGCTGGCCAGCATGAGGCGCTTGTCAGAAGCCTACCAGCGGGAGATGGATCGCGCCGTCGGCGGCTCGCTGGCCCCGGCGGGGCCCAACCACCTTGGCGCGGTCCAGCAGCGCGGCGTATCCATCGCCAACCTGTTTGGGGCAAGCCGCCCTGTGTACGCTACACCAGCGGAGAACATCCGAGCCGCCCAGGCAGCGGGTGATGAGCTGGACAATTTTGAGGGCGAAGAACGCCGCCTCATGATGGAGCGAGTCCAGCGGCTCCTCGACGCGGCCGCCGCGCAGAATGAGGCCGGCTGCCGCACGGAGGCGCCGCAGCAGCCAAACGACGACCTTCACCGAGATCAAGGCGCGACGTCTCGGACGCCGACTGGCGGCGCCCGTGGAAGAAGAGACAAGGAGCCGGCTGTCAGCCACAGTCGGACTCGCATTACCATAGAGCGCGACCGAGACGGCCGCCCGAGAGCAGTGGAACGACAGGACGACTGTCCGCCTTCCCCTCCTCGCAAGGAGAGGTGAGTCTCCCCGCCGCCTGTTGACCATCCGACTCTCGGTGACTTCCTTGGCCGCCGAGAGGGAGTCGGAGAGAATGACGCCCGCCACCGGATCGACCGACTTCACCGATCCTTAGCGCTGGATGAAGAAGATGAGCTGGGTCCGCCTTGTTTCGGGCCCCGCATTCGGGACGAGCCCTTTCCCAGAGGGTTCACGCTCCCAAGAGACACGCCCAAGCATACCGGCTCCGTGAAGCCGGAAGACTGGCTAGTCGACTACTCCACGGCTGTCAGCATAGCAAACGGCAACAAGAGCGTCACCGTGAAGTACGTTCCGCTCATGCTCCAGGGCACGGCCCGGACGTGGTTGAACAGCCTGAAGCCCCGCAGCATCAACAGCTGGGTCGACTTCATCGAGGCGTTCGTCCGCAACTTCACTAGCACGTACAAGCGTCCTCCCAAGCCTCGTCAGCTCTCCTTGTGCGTACAAGGCCCTGACGAGTCGACTCGCGATTACCTCACGCGTTGGGCCGAGCTTCGAAACTCATGTGAGGGCGTGCACAAGGTGCAAGCCATCGAGTACTTCACAGCCGGGTGCAGAGAAGGCACCCTCCTCAAGCACAAGCTCCTCTACGATGAGCCAGAAACCCTCGATGAGCTGCTGATCATAGCAGACAAGTACGCCACGGCAGACTCCTCCATGAAGGCAGAGATTCAAATTAGCACAACTGGCAAAGTGGCCCCTCAAGCTCCAAGAACTCTGGCGGCAGACGCCAACCGGCAACAACAGCAGGGCGACCACAAGCACAAGGCCCCGCAGCCGGCTTCCAGCAGCCGGCAGGTCGCGACTGTTGAAGCCCAGCAGCCAGATGAGTAGCCTCCGCCCAAGCGACAGAAAGGCGGCAAGCCAAACTGGTTGCCGGCCTTCTCCTATGAGCAGACCCTGGATGGACCTTGCAAGTTCCATAGAGGCACGAAGCCGTCAAACCACACCACCCGGAAGTGCCACTGGCTCACCAGGATCGCCAAGGGAGACGGCCTCCTGCCACCCCCGCCTGCTGGACAGCCGCCTCCGCCCCAGCAGCCGGCTGTCAGTCCAGTCAGCGCAGTACAAGACGAATACCCTGAAGAACATGGAGTCTACGTGGTGTTTACCAGCATGGCTGATGATCGACGTAGCAGGTGGCTGCAGCGACAAGAGGTGAATGCGGTGGCATCAGAGACGCCAGAGTTCGTGCACTGGTCCAAAAAGCCCATCAGCTGGAGCAGGGCTGACCACCCAGAGGTGATGCCAAGTCCGGGCTCCTATGCCTTGGTCTTGGACGCCACCTTTGCTACGGATAGACGAGCTGCGCGTTTCTCGCGAGTTCTGATAGACGGAGGCAGCATCATCAATATCCTGTACAAGGACACCATGGAGAAGTTAGGAATCAAGCAAAGACAGCTTCAGAACAGCCGAACTGTGTTCCACGGCATTGTTCCTGGGCTTTCCTGCTCACCAATCGACAAGATCCTGATGGACGTCCTCTTTGGAGACAAAGATCACTTCCGCCAAGAGTCTGTTTGGTTTGAGGTGGTGGACCTCGAGAGCCCATACCATGCGCTACTCGACCGACCCGCCTTGGCCAAGTTCATGGCGGTCCCCCACTATGCCTACCTCAAGATGAAGATGCTGAGCTCCAGGGGAATTCTAACTATGGCCGGCGACTACCGAAAGTCATCTGCCTGCGCGGCTGAGAGCAGTCGCCTGGCCGAGTCCCTGGTAATCACGGCCGAGAAGCGGTTCCTTGAGCGAGTTGTGGCGATGGCCGGCAAGCTGCCACAGGTATCGCCCAACCCGAAGGAGTCGGAGGCTGAAGGTTCATTCAAACCGGCCAAAGAGACAAAGAAGATACCCTTGGATCCGGAGCACCCGGAGAGGTATGCTGTCGTAGGTGCAAACCTCGACAGCAAATAGGAAGGCGAGCTCGTCGATTTCCTCCATGAGAATCGGGACATCTTCGCATGGTCCCCCAAAGACATGCCAGGTGTACCGACGGAATTCGCCGAGCACAAGTTACATGTCCGATCTGACGCAAAGCCGGTCAGGCAGCCCCTGCACAGCCTATCAGAAGAGAAGAGAAGAGTTGTCGGAGAAGAGATAGCCCGACTCCTAGCAGCCGGCTTCATTATGGAAGTGTTCTTTCCAGAATGCTAGCAAATCCCATCTTGGTACTGAAGAAGAACAAGCAGTGGCGAATGTGTATTGACTACACGAGCCTCAACAAGGCCTGCCCCAAGGACCCATTTGCTCTACCAAGAATCGATCAGGTGATAGACTCCACAGCTGGATGCGAGCTGTTGAGTTTTTGGATGCATACTCAGGATATCACTAGATCAAGTTGAACCCGGCTGACAGACTGAAGACTGCCTTCATCACGCCGTTTGGAGCCTTCTGCTACCTCACCATGACGTTCGGCTTAAGGAATGCCGGCGCCACCTTTCAGCGTTGCATGCAGAAGTGCCTCCTCAAGCAGCTCGGCAGGAACGCACATGTCTACGTGTACGACGTGGTGGTGAAGACGGAAAAGTGTGGAACACTGCTGGAAGACCTCAAGGAGACTTTTGAGAACCTGCGCCGATTCCAGATCAAGCTCAACCCCGAGAAGTGTGTCTTCGGAGTACCAGCCGGCCAGCTCCTTGGCTTCCTGGTCTCTGAACACGGCATAGAATGCAACCCAGTAAAGATCAAGGCCATTGAGAGAATGGAGGTACCCAGCCGACTGCTGGATGTGCAGAAGTTCACGGCTGCTTGGCGTCCATCAGCCGATTCATCAGTCAGCTGGGCGAGAAAGCTCTCCCCTTATACCAACTCATGAAGAAGACCACTTTTTTCGAGTGGAACCATAAGGCAGATGAAGCTTTTCTCCAGTTGAAGAAGATGCTGACTACTCCACCGGTCCTGGTGGCTCCGAATCCAAAGGAACCTATGCTCCTGTACATCGCCGCCACCAGCCGGGTAGTCAGCACGGTCATTATAGTGGAACGCAAGGAGGAAGGCAAGGCGCTACCTATCCAGAGACTGGTATATTACCTGAGCGAGGTACTGTCGACCTCCAAATAGAACTACCCCCACTACCAGAAGATGTGCTACGGCGTACACTTTACTGCGAAGAAATTGAAGCCTTACTTTCAAGAGCATCCAATCACGGTGGTCTGCACGGCCCGGCTTGCCGAGATCATTGGTAGCCGAGATGCTTCTGGCCGAGTGGCCAAGTGGGCCATAGAGCTGGCTCCCTACACCATCCACTACCAGCCCCGCACCGCTATCAAGTCACAAGCATTGGCCGACTTTCTCGTCGACTGGGCCGAGACCCAGTACTTACCTCCAGCACCTGATTCCACCCATTGCCGGATGCATTTCGACGGCTCCAAGATGCGCACCGGCTTGGGAGCCGGCGTCGTCCTCACCTCTCCTAAAGGTGACAAGCTCAAATATGCACTGCAAATCCATTTTTCCGCCTCCAACAACGTCGCCGAGTACGAGGCGCTCATTCACGGGCTCCGGCTTGCCAATGAACTTGGCATCCGCCGGATCTTGTGTTATGGCGACTCGGACTTAGTGGTCCAGCAGTCATCTGGCGACTGGGACGCGAAAGATGCAAACATGGCGAGTTACCATTTCCTCGTGCAGCAACTCAGCGGGTATTTCGAAGGGTGCGAGTTCCTCCATGTGCCAAGAAACGACAACGGCCAAGCAGATGCCTTGGCACGAATTGGCTCTACCCGCCAAGCAATACCATCTGTCGTTGCCCTTCAACGCCTCCTCAAGCCGTCTGTCAAGCCTTCACCAGAATCAGACTCCATTTTTGTGCCAGATCCGACTCCAGAGCCCCGGCAGTCGGTACGGGGATTTTGGCGGATGACTCCAAAGCCACCAGAGTCGAACCCGGCCCGGGGACTGCGGCGGCGGACTCGAAGACTCCAGAACTCGGCCCAAGGGCCGCGCCAGTCGGCCTGGGGACTTCATTAACCCAGCAAGCGGTTGTTGACTCCAACCCGCCGCCTCCCAGCCCAACTGCCCTCGTCCAAGTTGCAGTTCTGCAGGTCAAAGAAATAGCAGCACCCTCATGGGCCCAGCCCATCCTCAAATTCCTAGTGAACAAAGAGCTGCCGACTGATGAGACCTCAGCTCGGCAAATACAACGCCGGGCAGCAGCCTACACCATAGTCAACAGAGAGCTGGTCAGGCGCAGTGTCACTGGTGTCTACCAGCGCTGCGTAGAGCGAGAGCAAGGCCAAGCGATTCTCAAAGACATCCATCAAGGCGAGTGCGGACACCATGCGGCTTCAAGAGCACTCGTCGCCAAAGCCTTTCGACACGGTTTCTTCTGGCCAACTACCTTGGAAGAGGCCAAAGAGTTGGTCCAAAAATGCAAAGGGTGCCAGAAGTTCAGCTCCAAGCCACACCAGCCGGCTTTTGCACTCAAGACCATCCCCATTCCCTGGCCTTTTGCAGTTTGGGGTCTAGACATGGTGGGACCATTCAAGACAGCACGAGGTGGCTTAAATCACTTACTTGTCGCAGTGGACAAGTTCACCAAGTGGATAGAAGCGAAGCCAATCAAGAAGCTGAACGGTCTGACTACCATGACTTTCATAGCCGATATCACAATTCGGTACGGCATACCACACAGCATCATCACCAACAACGGCACAAATTTCGCCAAAGGTGCCTTGGCCCGTTTCTGCGCAACACAGGGCATCCGATTGGACCTAGCGTCCATCGCCCATCCACAGTCAAATGGCCAGGTGGAGCGAGCAAACGGCCTCATCCTGTCCGGCATCAAGCCCCGGCTGATCGAGCCTCTGGAGCGCTCGGCTGGCTGCTGGCTTGATGAGCTACCAGCCGTCCTCTGGAGTCTGCGCACGACTCCAAACAAGTCAACCGGCTTCACATCTTTCTTCCTCGTCTATGGTGCTGAAGCCGTCATCCCAACGGACATAGAGTTCAACTCCCCACGAGTCACCATGTACACCGAGGAGGAAGCAGAAGAAGCACGACAAGACGGCGTCGATCTGCTGGAAGAGGGCCGGCTGTTGGCACTCAGCCGGTCCAGCATCTACCAGCAGAGCCTGCGCCGATACCACAACAGGAAGGTCAGGCCAAGATCTTTCCAAGAAGGCGACCTTGTGATCCGGCTGATCCAGCGAACAGCCGGCCAGCAAAAGCTGTCGGCGCCTTGGGAAGTCCCTTTCATCATCAGCAAAGTACTGGGCAACGACTCCTACTACCTGATTGATGCTCAAAAGCCCCGAGCACGCAAGAGGGACGACTCCGGCAAGGAGACAGAGCGGCCATGGAATGCAAATCTCCTCCGAAGATTTTACAGTTGATGCAGTATGTACCATGCTACCTTTTGTATTAAAGTACCAAGACTTCGGGCCCCCCGAGATGAGCTCGGGGACTGCCCTCTTTTGTCTGTATGATAAAAATTATGCCTGCAAGTGTGTTACTCCTTTTTATGCCATTTGGCACCGGGCTCGACAAGTCGGCCCGAGGACTTGCCGCCTTGCACTATGAAATGCTTCCTGCAGTCGGACAAGTAGTGTGTAAACGCCTAAACCGTCTCCTGTCAGAAGCCGCAGCTCGCAGAGCGACTGTACGGTGGGCAGAAGTAAGGTAGAATGGGCATTCGCATGAAAAATGGCTAAGGACTCAAAGCATAAAACATAGCTCAAGACGGCTTCCAGCCTTTTTGCAAACCGACTCTCGAGTAGTCGGATTGCCGCCTCCTATTCAACTTGCTCAAAAACTCTTAAAAATGGCTAAGTACTTGCCATCCCAAAGTAGCCAAGCATTTGATCCAGCGGCAGTCCGCAGAGCGGCTGTCCGATTGGCAAGGCAGGCAACTAAGAGAAAGCAGCAAAGGAAAAAAGCCAAAAGAGCAATGAGCAAGAAAAGATAGAACTCAGATAAATATATTTACATAGCATAGGCCCTTGGCCGAATCTTCGAGCAGAAGTTCAAAATACACCCTGCGGGTGGAATTGTGCGAATTAACAAGTTCTTCAAAGACTACTGAAGCAGATAAAATAAAGGTAAAGCGGCAGCTTAGGAAGCAGCTGACGGATTCGGAGGGTCGGACGAGGCGGCAGCATCAGGCATCGGGGCGGCTGGCTGGCTAGTCTCGGCTTGACCGCCTCCGCAGTCGGGTCGGTTGCACACGGCTCGTTGCTGGAGGCGCGATCGAGCTGAGGCTGGCCGTCTGCACCGTCTTCCGGTGCCTCCGTCTCGCCTCCGTCCTCCGCCTCACCTTCCTCCTCGACGCTGGAGCCAATCACCTCCGCTGAGTCCTCGCCGTAGTCTGGGTTCATCCCAAACCACTCCGGCGGTACCTCCTCGCCGTCTTCAGACCGCTCGGGGACGAAGATGCTGGTGTCGGTGTACTCGGCGATCGCCGCAGCATGCTTGACGAGGGCGTCTTCCGCAGCTGCCAACTCCGGTTGGGCCTCCGACCGAAGCGTGGCCAGCCGGTCTAGATCCAGCCCCAAATACCATGCCTTGACGAACTCCAAGGCCCGGCGCGCTCCAGCTCGGGCCGAAGAGCCCTTCCAAACCTCAAGACGACCAGCCGCGACCTCTAGCCAGTCGGTCGTCAAGCTGGGGGTGCACGGAGCCTGCATATCCGGCCACAGGGCGGCAATCGCCTGGGCACCGACATGCTGAAGCCGGTGCAGCATCCGGTGACCCGGCCGAAGGCGAGCCTCGATGCTCAGGATGTGCTCGTCAAGAGTTCGGGGGGCGTCGGCGGCATTCTCTACGCCCTCCGCCCTCCGACCTTCACGGTCAGCCTCGATGGCTTGGATGGCGGCCTGCGAGTGCCCAGGAAAGAAGTCTGCAAAGACAGGAAGAAACGAAGAAGCAAGTCAAAAACCAGGAGTCGGCACGACTTATAATCGGCAGCTCGAAGAAAGAAAGTAAAGAAACTCACCATCAACGATGTCTTCAATCTCATGGAAACCGGAGGCCAGCATCGCCTCCTTGTCAGACCAGGAGGAGCGCTCGCTCGCGAACTTGGCCAGGAGGGCGGTCTCCGTCTCTTCCGCCTCCCTCTGCGTCTTCACAAGCAGTGCCTTCTGCTCTGCCAGTTGAGTGGCCAGCAGATCGCGCTCCGTGGCAAGCTTGCTGCACTCCTCCCCTTTGGCGCGCAATGCGGAGTTGGCTTCGCTCAACTGCTGTTGAAGAGCAGCATTGGCTCCTGAAAAGAAGAAAGAAAGAAGGCGTTAAGTCATCAATAAAGAAGATCGTCGGGGAGATCCGGCCTGACTGCTCAGCAGTCGGCCCGATTCTTGGGGACTACAGCCCGCGGGTGCGCCAGCGCGCCCCCGCAAAGAAGGAAAAAGACTTACTCCGGCTCTCCGTCAAATCGGCGGTCCGCTTGCCCAGCTCTTCAATGTTACGGTTGAAGGCGGTGACGCGGAGGTTGTGGTAATCCTGCGTCAAGCATTTCAGAGAAAAAATTAATACCCAGAGTTCATCAATTGGAGTTCCGGGCCGCCTGCTCAGTAGCCATCCCGAAACTCGGGGACTACACCCAGTGGGTGCGCTGGCGCGCCCCCACAGAGAGGAACAAGGACCAAAGGAAAAAACATACCCGGACGGCTGCCCATGACGCCAGGTGCGCCTTCGTGCAATTCTGGAGAGCGTCGCCCTCGGCACGAAGCTTCGCCTGGACGTCCAGAAGAGCCTGGTTCAGCGGCCCTGTGACGCCTCCTCACACCCACCCAATGGGCGCGGCGCTTGTCGCTTCGGCGTCTGGGATCGCCGAGTTGGCGGTGCCGGCTTCCAGGGGGCGGGGTGCCGAAGTCGCCTTCTCCAGACGGCGGCGCGTTGGCGAGCCGACTTGGAGGAGTAGCCTCGCCACGGCCTCATCTTCGGTCGGCGGCACCAGAGGGTCCGCTGGCTGCTTGCCTTGCGCACCTTCAGACGGCGGCGGAGGCGGCGGCGGAACGTTCACGTCCGGCGTAGAGGGGTCGCCGCCTTCCCTCTCCATGACGGGGTTCTCCCCGCCGGCTTCCCCAGTCTGCCCCATGAACTCCGGAGGCGGTGGCGCAGAGTTCAACGGGGTGACGAACACCGCCAATTGGCGGCGTGCGGCTTCCTCAGCCTGCCGCTTCGTCGCGGCGGCGGCTTCGGCCTCCGCCAGTTTTTTCTTGGCGGAGGCCTCCACCCTGTCGGCCTCCGCCTTCTCCAGGCGAACGGCCTCTTCTTCGTTGCGCTTCTCCTGCGCATTCTGCTCTGTCGCCTCCCGGAGGTCAGCAACGGGGTCAATCCGCCGAGTGATGGCGGACGTCTCTGCTAACCCCATGACGGAGGCGGCGGTGACCCTCTCAAGAGTGAGGGGAGCCCTGAAGTAAGGGAGGCAAGCAAAGACTCAGACAAAGTCACAAAGAAAGAATAAAGCATTAAGACAGAATACTCACGCGGAGACCAATGGCGGCTTCTTCACTTCCTTACGGAAGCGGATGGCCTTCGCGGCCGCCTCGTCCCGCCGGGTCGCCGCAGCCGATCCCTTGGGTTTCTTTGGCCGACTGCCGAATAAGGTCGGCATGGCCCTGCGTTTCTTCCCGCCGCCTGGAGCACCCGGCGCGGCAGAAGAGCCTGCGCCAGGCTGGCTGGCTCCTGGCCGATGGCGGGGAGTGACTTCCCCCTCGGCGTCGTCGTCAGGCCAGTCGGCAAAAGTGGCCGAAGGCCTGAAGTCGCCCGTTGTTCCTCCTCCTCCCTCGGCGTCGTCCTCCAGAGCCGCCGCCCCCATATCGGGGTCATCGACGTCGCTCTCCGCCCGGTCGGCGAGGAACTTGCGGGCCGGCCCCGAGGTGCCAACTGGTGGGTGAAGGAGGGGATTCTGGCCAAAGCCGACTGGTCAAAACAAATTCGGTGAGAAAGAAGACAATCCAAAGAAAGAAACGAAAGGCAACTCACCACAGGCGGGGGGTTGGCCCGGGAGTACGGCACCTTGCCGAACCGCCAATCCTCCAGGAGCTTGCTGTCCGAGAGGTAGCGCACCATGTCCTTGGTGCACATCCGACTCGGGTCGCGGTGCCTGCTCATCTGGCATATCATGTGGGGGCGGCCTTGGAGTGGGAGAACTCAGCGTGCCACAAAGGCGGCCAGCAGGTCTGGACCGGTCAAACCCTCCGACTGCGTCAGCACTCGGAGTCGCGCGATGGCACCGGCTCCCGCAGGCGTCAGCGACTTGGCCCGATACGACCAGTTGGGCAGTCGCCCAGCCGGCGGGCCGGCTTCGAAAGCCGGCAGGTTGACCCAGTCCCCCCTCACGGAGACGCTCCTGACGTAAAAGTAGGATCTCTGCCACATCTTCACCGACTTTATCAGCGAGATGGAGGGGAAGGGATTGTCGGTCCCCGACCTTCGCACGGCGATGAAAGTGCCACACTGAGCCGGCACGCCCGTAGCCTGGGTGCCAAGCTTGGAAAAGAAGAACTCCCCCCAGAGCTCGAGGGTGGGGAGGACTTCGAGGAAGCCTTCGCACAAAGCCACGAAGGCGGACAACAGCACCACTATGTTGGGGGTAAGGTGGTGCGGCTGGAGGCCGTAGAACTCCAGGAAAGATCGGAAGAAACTGCTCACCGGCATCCCCAACCCGCGCAAGCAGTGCGAGCGGAAGATGACCCGCTCGCCCTCCGGCGGCGCGGGGGAAATCTCCCCCTTCGGCGCAAGGCGCACCCGCACGTGATCCTCGCCGAGGAGCCGACGAGTCCGGAAAAGGAACTCGATGTGGTCGTCGTGAACTTCGGAACCGTCCCAAGTGCTGGAGCGCACCGGGGGAGGCGCGGCGGCGGAGGAAGAACTCATCGCGAGCTGATCGCCGCGGTGTTCGCCAGAGCTTGGGCGCGCGGCGGAGCGAAGAAGAAGAAGAAGGAGGAGAGCGAGGAGCAGTGAGAAGGAAGAGAACGAGGAGTGGTGGGAAGGAGGGGCGCGCGTGCCCCCCTCTTCCCCCTACTTATAGCCCCGTGGGCTGCGAAGCCGAGGCGGCGGTCGTGGGGATTTACTGCGCCAACGGCCCCACGACCCCCACGTTCCACGATAAAGTTACTGCGCACAGTAACTCCACGGGAATCCCAACCGTCCGCCGGGGACGCAGCGGATCCGCTCGGGCGCCGAGGCGCAGTAGTGGCGGGCCCCGCCTATGGGCATGTCCCGTCGTGCGCGTAGGCTGGCAGGATAGCCCAGCCACATGTCATCACGTGACAGGCCTAGAACGGGTGGCGGCCTAGAGGCTTAGCTAGCACGCCACTTGGATCCCGCCGCGAGTTCGAAATGTTGTGCGAGTCAGAATTGAGTGAGTCCGAATCGAGCGAGTCCGACTCCTCCTAGTAGGCCCGGCAGAAGTCAATCAAAGACCATGTGTTGAGCACCCGGAAAGAGAAACTGCTGAGGCTTCTCGACCGATCGTCCGCAGCGCCTCACCAGCTTCGGGGACTACTGTCGGAGTAATGGGCCACGGGTAGGCCAACCCGAGCCCCAAAACCTTTCAAGACATCGGGGCAGGCTGCGCCCCTCAAGACCCCAGGACGAAGAGCCGCCTTGAGGAAGTCAACGGCAAGACGGCCGACTGACCACTCACGGCCGAGTCCCAGGGACAACTTCAGGGAAAGCCGACTCCTGACTGGCAACTTCCAGAGAAGCCGGCTTTGGGGAGTCGGCCTGCAACTCCAACACCCCTCACGACCTCATCAAGTGGGACGGGGCAGGGGAGTGGCAACAATGAAGCCCGCTCCTGCCCCTTACCAAGGGCAGGCATGGCCACAGCACGCAGTACCCCGGAAGATCTCCGTGCGGCGTGGCACTGTTGCCATGCCGGCCCTGACATCAGCACCGCAGGACCGAATCCTGCACCCAGGACGGCTTGTCTGTACGGCCTAGAGGCAGTAGGTCCCACCAGTCGGTGAGACCCCAGGAGACGGCAAGAGGACCACCAGTCGGACCCGTCGGGAGTCGGCCCGGGGGAGTCGGCCGAGCCCTCCCCCGGGGCCCACGCGCCATTAATCAAGATGTGATGGGGAGTGGCGACAAAGATCGCCCGCCAGGCGGCGGGACTGTTGCCACGACCTCATGATCAAGCACGCGCCATCAGAAGCACGGCTATAGTAATCAGCAGCCGACAAGACCCGCCCACGGCGAACGCGGCCTGTCGGCTCCGTACCAGGCCAGTCGGCAGGGCCCGCCAGTTGGCGGGCCCCAGCGGTCGGCAGAGAAGACGGAGGCCAGAGGCACTGACGGCTGGGCCTGCGTCCAGCCAGATTACCATTGTACCCCTGGGGGTAGGCCTATATAAACCCCCCAGGGCACCCATGCAAAGGGTTGGAACCCATTAGCTCTAGACCAGATCATATAGAAGGGAGAGAGCTAGCCTCGCCCTCTCCTACCACCAGAAAACAGCTCAAGGAGCAATCGTGTAGACACTTTGCCATAGTGACCAGGCGGAGACCCCGCAGAGCAGCAGTAGGGGTATTATCTCCCCGGAGAGCCCTGGAGCTGGGTAAGATTCGCCGGCGTGCATGTCTTCGCCTCATCCCGTTTCCAGGCACCGGCGACGTTCTACTCGCCCCCACCTTGATAAGCCATCCTTTGGCATATGTCGCACCTAACCCCCGACAGATTCCTTGACGGAGTCGGTACCTTCGTGCATATCAATCAAAGTATCCCAAATTTCCTTTGCATTCTCAAGACGGCTGATTTTGTTGAATTCTTCGGGGCACAATCCGTTGAAGAGGATATCACAAGCTTGCGCATTGTATTGTAGCATCTTCAACTCTTCCGCGGTAGCTTCACGGTTCGGTTCTCTCCCATCAAAGAATTCACCTTGCAAGACAACACACACAATACCCCCAACCGGCGGGGTTATGTCCAAGAATATGCATTTTCATCTTATTCTTCCAACTACAAAATTAGTGCCATCAAAGTACGGACCTCTATGGTGGTAATTTCCCTCGCTAGACGACATACTCTCCTAGGTTGTGAAACCAAGGCTGTGAACACCAAAAGCTATGGAAATCAAAGCAAATGGAGACCAAGGCTCTAATACCACTTGTAGGATCGAAAGTATGTCTAGAGGGGGGTGATTAGACTACTTGACCAAATAAAAATCTAGCCTTTTCCCAATTTTAGTTCATGGCAGATTTTAGCAACTTTGGACAAGTCAAGAAATTTTAACACAATTCAAGCAAACATGCAAAGAGTATATGAGCAGCGGAAAGTAAAGCTTCAAATTTGCAAGAAAGTAAAGGGAAGGGTTTGGAGGATTCAAACGCAATTGGAGACATGGATGTTTTTGTCGTAGTTCCGATAGGTGGTGCTATCGTACATCCACGTTGATGGAGACTTCAACCCACGAAGGGTAACGGTTGCGCGAGTCCATGTAGGGCTCCACCCACGAAGGGTCCACGAAGAACCAACCTTGTTTATCCCACCATGGCCATCGCCGACGAAGGACTTGCCTCACTAGCGGTAGATCTTCACGAAGTAGGTGATCTCCTTGCCCTTACAAACTCCTTGGTTCAACTCCACAATCTTGTTGGAGGCTCCCAAGTGACACCTAGCCAATCTAGGAGACACCACTCTCCAAGAAGTAACAAATGGTGTGTTGATGATGAACTCCTTGCTCTTGTGCTTCAAATGATAGTCTCCTCAACACTCAACTCTCTCTCTCACAGGATTTGGATTTGGTGGACAGAAGATTTGAGTGGAAAGCAACTTGGGGAAGGCTAGAGATCAAGATTCATATGGTAGGAATGGAATATCTTGGTCTCAACACAAGTGTAGGTGGTTCTCTCTCAGAAAATATAGGTTGGAAGTGTAGTTTTGTTCTGATGGATCTATCCATGAATGAAGAGGTGGTGGAGGGGTATATATAGCCTCCACACAAAATCTAACCGTTACACATAACTTCCCAAACACGGTGGGACCGAATGGTTAAACTCGGTCAGACTGATTTAGCAAAGCTAGTGACCGTTAGGGTTTTCGATGGGACCGACATGCAACTCGGTAGGACCAATATGATTAGGGTTAGGGCATAACGTAATCTCGGTGAGACCGATTACACAAACTCGATGAGACCGATTTTGGTAATAAGCTAACCATAGAGTTGGTCAGGTAAACTCGGTGGGACCGATCGCTCATTTCGGTGAGACCGAAACGTTACAAATGGAAAACAGAGAGTTTACATTGCAATCTTGGTGGGACCGATCGCTCATCTCGGTGAGACCGAAATGTTACGAAGGGAAACAGAGAGATTACAACCCCATCTCGGTGAGACCGATATCCCTATCGGTGAGACCGATTTGCCTAGGGTTTGTGGCAGTGGCTATGACATTTGAAACTCGGTTGTGCCGGATAGGAAGAATCGGTGGGGCCGAGTTTGACTTTTGGTTTAGGTCATATGTGGATGTGAGAAAGTAGTTGAGGGTTTTGGAGCATATCACTAAGCATTTTGAGCAAGAACCTCATTAAGCAACACCTCATCCCTCCTTGATAGTATTGGCTTTTCCTATAGACTCAATGTGATCTTGGATCACTAAAATGGAAAATGTAGAGTCTTGAGCTTTGAGCTTGAGCCAATCCTTTATCCTTAGCATTTTGAGGGGTCCACTTTTCTCATCCATGCCATGCCAAGCATTGAGCTTTCCTGAGATATTAATCTTGAAATAGCATTAGCTCAATGAGCTATATGTTGTTAGGAATTACCAAAACCACCTACGGATAGTTGCACTTTCATATGCTCAATTCTATCAATTGCTCGACAGTAAGTCGTTTACCCATCGTAATACTTATGCTCTTGAGAGAAGCCACTAGTGAAACCTATGGCCCCCGGGTCTATCTTCCATCATATTAATCTTCCAACACTTAGCTATTTCTATTACCGTTTATTTTACTTTGCATCTTTATTTCTCTTTATCATAAAAATACCAAAAATATTATCTTATCATATCTATCAGATCTCACTCTCGTAAGTGACCGTGAAGGGTTTGACTACCCCTTTATCGCGTTGGTTGCGAGGTTCTTATTTGTTTGTGTAGGTGCGTGGGACTCGAGCGTGATCTCCTACTGGATTGATACCTTGGTTCTCAAAAACTAAGGGAAATACTTATGCTACTTTATTGCATCACCCTTTCCTCTTCAAGGGAAAACCAACGTAGTGCTCAAGAGGTAGCAGCAGGCCATAGAGAATAAATGGATCTTCAAGAAGAAGACTGACGCTGACGGTAATGTTATTGTCTACAAAGCTCGACTTGTTGCAAAAGGTTTTCGACAAGTTCAAGGAGTTGACTATGATGAGACCTTGTCACCCGTAGCGATGCTTAAGTCCGTCCGGATCATGTTAGCAATTGCCGCATTTTATGATTATGAAATTTGGCAAATGGATGTCAAAACTGCATTCCTTAATGTATATCTTAAAGAAGAGTTGTATATGATGCAACTACAAGGTTTTGTCGATCCAAAAGGTGCTAACAAAGTGTGCAAGCTCTAGCGATCCATTTATGGACTGGTGCAAGCCTCTCGGAGTTGGAATATGTGCTTTGATAGTGTGATCAAAGCATATGATTTTATACAGACTTCTGGAGAAGCCTGTATTTACAAGAAAGTGAGTGGGAGCTCCGTAGCATTTCTGATATTATATGTAGATGACATATTGTTGATCGGAAATGATACTGAATTTCTGAATAGCATAAAAGGATAATTGAATAAGAATTTTTCAATGAAAGACCTCGGTGAAGCTGCTTATATATTGGGCATCAAGATCTATAGAGATAGATCAAGATGCTTAATTGGACTTTCACAAAGCAATACATTGATAGAGTTTTGAAGAAGTTCAAAATGGATCAGGCAAAGAAAGGGTTCTTGCCTGTATTACAAGGTGTGAAGTTGAGTCAGACTCAATGCCCGACCACTGCAGAAGATAGAGAGAAAATGAAAGGTGTTCCCTATGCTTCAGCCATAGGCTCTATCATGTATGCAATGCTGTGTACCAGACCTGATGTGTGCCTTGTTATCAGTTTAGCAGGGAGGTACCAAAGTAATCCAGGAGTGTATCACTGGACAGCGGTCAAGAACATCCTGAAATACCTGAAAAGGACTAAGGATATGTTTCTCTTATATGGAGGTGACAAAGAGCTCGTCATAAACGGTTACATCGATGCAAGCTTTGACACTGATCCGGATGACTCTAAGTCAAAAACCGGATATGTGTTTTTAAATGGTGGAGCTGTCAGTTGGTGCAGTTCCAAGCAGAGCGTCATGGCGGGATCTACATGTGAAGCGGAGTACATAGTTGTTTCAGAAGCAGTGAATGAAGGAGTCTGGATGAAGGAGTTCATATCCGATCTAGGTGTCATACCTAGTGCATCGGGTCCAATGAAAATATTTTGTGACAATACTGGTGTAATTGCCTTGGCAAAGGAATCCAGATTTCACAAGAGAACCAAGCACATCAAGAGACGCTTCAATTCATCCGCGATCAAGTCAAGGAGGGAGACATAGAGATTTGCAACATACATACGGATCTGAATGTTGCAGACCCGTTGACTAAGCCTCTCTCACGAGGAAAACATGATCAGCACCAAGACTCCATGGGTGTTAGAATCATTACGATGTAATCTAGATTATTGACTCTAGTGCAAGTGGGAGACTTAAGGAAATATGCCCTAGAGGCAATAATAAAGTTGTTATTTATATTTCCTTATATCATGATAAATGTTTATTATTCAAGCTAGAATTGTATTAACCGGAAACTTAGTACATGTGTGAATACATAGACAAACAGAATGTCCCTAGTATGCATCTACTTAACTAGCTCGTTGAATCAATGATGGTTATGTTTCCTAACCATAGACATGAGTTGTCATTTGATTAACGGGATCACAACATTAGAGAATGATGTGATTGACTTGACCCATCTGTTAGCTTAGCACGATGATCGTTTAGTTTGTTGCTATTGCTTTCTCCATAACTTATACATGTTCCTATGACTATGAGATCTCGCAACTCCCGAATACCGGAGGAACACTTTGTGTGCTACCAAACATCACAATGTAACTGGGTGATTATAAAGGTGCTCTACAGGTGTCTCCGATGGTGTTTGTTGAGTTGGCATAGATCGATATTAGCATTTGTCACTCCGGTTGTTGGAGAGGTATCTCTGGGCCCTCTCGGTAATGTACATCACTATAAGCCTTGCAAGCAATGTAGCTAATGAGTTAGTTACAGGATGTAGCATTACAGAACGAGTAAACAGACTTTTTGATAACGAGATTGAACTAGGTATTGAGATACCGAGGATCGAATCTCGGGCAAGTAGCATACCGATGACAAAGGGAACAACGTATATCGTTATGCGGTTTGACCGATAAATATATTCATAGAATATGTGGGAGCCAATATGAACATCAAGGTTCCACTATTGGTTATTGACCAGAGATGTGTCTCGGTCATGTCTACATAGTTCTCGAACCCGTAGGGTCCGCACGCTTAACGATCGGTATTATGAGTTTATATGTTTTGATGTACCGAAGGTTGTTCGGAGTCCCGGATATGATCACGGACATGACGAGGAGTCTCGAAATGGTCGAGACATAAAGATCGATATATTGGATGACTATGTTTGGACATCGAAATGGTTCCTGGTGAGTTCAGGCATTAACTGGAGTACCGGGGGTTACCCGACCCCCCCCCCCCGGGGGGAGTATATGGGCCCTAATGGGCTTTAGGGGAGAGAGGGAGGGGCTTCCTAGGGCAGCCCCCCCCCAAGGCCTAGTCCGAATTAGACTATGGGGGAGGGGCGGCGCCCCCTCCTTCCTTCCGTTCTCTCTTCCCTTTCCTTCTCTCCTACTCCTACTACATGGAAGGGGGGAATCCTACTCCCGGTGGGAGTAGGACTCCCCAGGGCGCGCCATAGTAGACGTCTAGCCCTCCCCCTCCTCCACTCCTTTATATACGGGGGAGAAGGGCACCCCATAGACACACAAGTTGATCATTGATCTCTTAGCCGTGTGCGATGCCCCCCTCCACCATAATCCACATCGGTCATATTGTAGCGGTGCTTAGGCGAAGCCCTGTTCCGGTAGCATCATCATCACCGTCATCACGCCGTCGTGCTGATGAAGCTCTCCCTCGACACTCTGCTGGATCGTGAGTTTGTGGGATGTCACTAAGCCGAACATGTGCAGATCGCGGAGGTGCCGTACTTTCGGTACTAGGATCGGTCGACCGTGAAGACGTATGACTACATCAACCACGTTGTCATAACGCTTCCGCTTACAATCTATGAGGGTAAGTGGACAACAATCACTAGTGCAGAAC
Organism: Triticum urartu; assembly: GCF_003073215.2. NCBI lineage: Eukaryota > Viridiplantae > Streptophyta > Magnoliopsida > Poales > Poaceae > Triticum > Triticum urartu. Next base: position 578,749,625 of record NC_053026.1, on the reverse strand, counting down.
CGGGCAATAGCACCGGTTCGTAAGGCCCTTTAGTGCCGGTTCGGTAACCGGCACTAAAGTGTGGGCTACAGGTCCCCCCCTTTAGTACCGGTTCAGCACGAACCGTTGCTAAAGGGCAACCACATGGCACAAGCCAGCTCCGGGGGCAGGGAGCCCTTTAGTACCGGTTGATGACACCAACCGGTATTAAAAGGTTGGGGGTTTTGGGTTTATGATTTCTTTTTCATTTAATTTTGTGTTTTCCATTTAATTCTTTTTCGTTTGCTGGTACTTTACGATACTACATATTGTACACGTTATGCATATATATAAATAGAATTTCTAGTAGAACTGATCATATATATACATATATATCATCGAATGTCTCACAACCACCATTAATTAATTCACACATATATACACACATGTATATATATACAATTAGCTAGCTATATACAATTTCTCCTAATTGGTGCCTTCGGAGCCAGTGGCATTAGCCTAATTGGTGCCTTCGGAGCACGATAACAATTGAAAGTGGTTCATGGGGGTGATAGCGGGTAAAAGTATTCTCCTTTGGGATCTATGACCTGGTCGAGCAAAAATCCCTCTATTTCCTCTTGAATTGCTTCTATGCGGTCCTCTGGTAGGAGCTTCTCCCGCACCTCTTTGAACTGTTAAGAAGGAGATCAATATGCATGTGTATTAGTTGTGTGACTAGATATCGATAATGGTGTAAAAATTGTGAATAGTGTTCTGACAAACGTACCCAGTCCTGTCTTTGAGATCTGCTCCTTTCGGACGCCATCATGCGAATGTTCTCGCAAATGTAGTATGCACATAGATTATTCCCCGGCGCCTGCTTCAGGGCCTTTACGAGAATGGAATTTGATCAGATAATAATTAATCAAGCATGATAATTAAAGAGATGGCAGCTAGCTAGTACTACTTAATTACTTACCATGGGTCGATACCATTTCAGATTTTTTTTCCATTGGCCTGGAGTGACGTTGATGAACTTTGCCCAAGCCCTGCCCGCCGACAAAGAAAATGAATAAATGGTTTATTAAATAGTTGTTATCAGGAAATGACGAACTAATTAAACATGCCGAGATATAGTTAATAATGATTGAAATTGCCTGTTGACTATCCCCTTCACGATGGTGTAGTCAGTTGGTTTCTTAAGTAGTGAGTCTAGAACTTCAACTGTTCCTTCATCAAATTTAATGATTAACAAGATCCAGTGAAATGTGCATGCACACACGTTTGCATGTCTTAATTAAGTGGGCATATGTAAGCAAAAACATGTAGCTAGCTAGTAGGCAAAAATAGAATTTGTAGTACAAGACAGTGTGACTCACTCGAAGTTGTAAGGAAGTAGTATATCATCATTGTATTTGAGGCGCTTGAAGAACTCTAGCATGCTTTCCTCTACACTTTTTTCGTAATATGGATCTAATTTCCATGTGTATTCATTAATGATATTTGGGTCAACGAACCCAATGCCATAGCGTCCACCTTTTTTCATTTCATAAATCTTCATCCTGCATAATACCACGGAAAAGAATATAGTGAGGATAATTACAGGTAATGATTGATCAAAATGATCAGCTAGCTTGAGACTTAAATTACAGAAAGAAATCACTTACAGACAATAGCAACTGATGATAGATTTGTCGAGTGCGTCTTTATTGTATAGCTGAAAAAGTTCTGAATACTCAACGGTCACAACTTTCTTATGGTAGTAATGCTCCTCGTTGACATTCACCATGAGGGACTCTCGATTGGAAATCTTGGTAATGTCCATGTACCATTGATGCAATGCATACATTCTCGTTGGGAGCTTATTGACCTCCTCTGGCTCGACCAAAGGTTGGCCCCGGGCATATTTCCGTTTTATTTCCTCCTCTCTAGTCGGAGACATGGGCTCGATATCGAGGAGTTGTCCAACAGTGATCCCGATCGATTCAGCCTACGCAATATGCTCCTCGGTTATTACCACATCGCCCACCCCGGGAACGTTAACGGTTTGCCCACAATAATATTGGGCGCGCCCACTCTCATGTGTTGTTGGCACAACAAGCGGGGGGATTGATTGCGCCGCCTGTTCTCCCAGGTTGGGAACGGTTTTACCACAAAAAAGAATATAGTGAGGATAATTATAGGTAATGATTGATCAAAATGATCACTACAGCTAGCTTGAGACTTAAATTATAGAAAGAAATCACTTACAAACAATAGCAACTGACGATAGATTTGTCGAGTGCGTCTTGATTGTATAACTGAAATAGTTCTGAATACTCAACGGACACAGCTTTCTCATGGTAGTAATGATCCTTCTTGACATTCACCATGAGGGACTCTCGATTGGAATTCTTGGTAATGTCCATGTACCATTGATGCAATTCATACATTCTCGTTGGGAGCTTCTTGACCTCGTCTGGCTCGACCAAAGGTTGGCCCCGGACATATTTCCATTTTATTTCCTCCTCTCTAGTTGGAGACATGGGCTCGATATCGAGGAGTTGTCCAACAGTGATCATGACGCTTTTAGCCTGCTCAATATGCTCCTCGGTTATTACCATATCGCCCAGCCCGGGAACGTTAACGGTTTTCCCACAATAATATTGGGCATGCCTACTCTCATGTGTTGTTGGCACAACAAGCGGGGGGATTGATTGCGCCGCCTGTTCTCCCAGCTGGGGAACGGTTTTACCGCATGTTTTGCCAGCTGATTTGCTTGAGCTCGAGCTCGCCTCTTTCTGTAGATGTGCTCGATTTAACTTCCTGAGGTGGCGCTCATAGTCTGTGTCAACAGGCTTGGGAGCTGGTGCTCTAGCCATACGAATGAAGTGGTCAATCTTTTCCTCAGGCACTTTCTCCCTTGGCGGCAGTGGCGGTTTCGGTGCAAAATGGGCTTCCACCTCGGCCTTCGATATGGCTGCGTTTTCCTCCTAGGACTTGTCGTAAGGCCTCTATGGAAGAGGCGCGAGGCTTGGACCATATTGAAATCACTTGCCTCTGCCTGTACCTCTAGTACTACCTCGACTTGTAACGCTATGCACCATAGCTGAGGCGGCTCTCTTCCATGATTGCTGAGGCGGCGAAGACGGTTGACGTGGCTGAGTTGGAGGAGGAGTGGCCTGAAGCTATGCCGGACTTGGAGGAGGAGTGGCCTGACGCTTTGCCGGACTTGCAGGAGGAGTGGCCTGAAGCTGTGCCGGACTTGGAGGAGTGGCCTGACGCGTTGGTGGACTTGGAGGAGCGGGAGTCTGCTAACTCGATGGCGGACTTCGCCGAGGAGTCGGATGACGCAGTGTCGGTGGCCTTCGAAAGATGATGCAATCCTTTCTCCATAGGATGATACGATGGTTGGCCTCTCCTAGTGTGTGCTCCTCGTCACCTCCAGGAATGTCAAGCTCTAGCCCCGAATATTGGTCCACCACCTCATCAACCAAGACACGAGCATAGCCCGCTGGAATCGGGTTGCAATGGAAGGTTGCCTCAGGGGGATTTGTAAAAGCAAGGGCGTCCGCCACCTTCATGGATATGTTGTTCATTTTGAAGTGTAGCTCGCAGTTAGTGTTCTCCATGATGTCATCCACTGGATAGCTATCCATCAATGCGTCGCCCGGGGCGGAACCCACGCTGCTTCTCGGCATGGATGGGACGGTGCTATCCAATGCTGGATCGTCCGCTAGCTGCTGCAGCTGCTGAGACCCCCTTTGCTGGCTAAGTGAGTCGATCTGCTCCAGCTGCCGCTGGAATTTGACTGCCAAGTCCGCGTGCGCTGATTCTAGGCCTTGAAGGCGTTCATAGTCCAGCTTCCTCTGCTCCTCCTCCATCTTCCTCTTCTTCTCCTCCGCAATCTTCTTTCTCGCACGGGTTCTGTAGTCGGCGTTCCAATCCGAAAACCCCTCGTACCATGGAATAGCGCCCATGCCTCGTGTTCTTCCCGGGTGTTCAGGATTTCCAAGGGCACGCATAAGCTCGTCGTTCTCTCTGTTGGGCTGGAACACCCTCGATCGAGCCTCTTCTATTGCAACAAGTAGCTTATCTTCGGCTCCATCCAGACATGCCTTCTTTGAAACTTTGCCTATCTTCGGGTCCAACTCCCCCCCATGCGCATAGAACCAAGTCCTGCACCTAGGGGGCCAGCTCAATGTTTCTGGAGTGACACCTGCATCCTCCATCTCTTTCTCAGACTTATCCCACTTAGGCATTCCCACCGCATAGCCACCTGGCCCTAGCTTATGGAACTTATCCTTTTTTGCGGCATTGGCCTTGTTTATTCTCGACCATTCCTTAGATAATTCCGAATCCTTGAATTTCATGAAATTGTCCCAATGAGCACTTTGCTTCTCTAGTGTTCCCTCGAATACTAGAGTCTTCCTTCCTCCCTTGACGTACTTGGCCCATTCACGATTCTTGTGGTTGTTGAATGCAACCGCCATCTTTCTAAGAGCAGCGTCCTTGACTTTCTCCACATCTGCATCTGTGAAATGATCTGGTAGGGTGAAATGTTCCATGAGCGTTTCCCAAAGCAGAAGTTTTTGTCTATCGTCGACAAAAGTAACTCCTGGACATGGCTTTGTTGGCTCTCTCCATTCTTGAAGGGAGATCGGGAGTTGGTCCTTCACAAGAACTCCGCACTGACGAATGAACTTGTCTGCAATCTTCTTAGGCGCTAATGGTTCGCCATTAGGTTTGATGGCCTCGATATTGTACTTTACGCCCTCCTTCAACTTTTTGTTCGGGCCTCGTTTCCTATTGCCTAAAGATTTGCTCGATCCGGATGGCTGAAAGAAGAAAGATCGATTCGTTAATATATCTTCAAGTCATTTAAAACATGTGATGATCACCAGATGCCTGCTTATATAAATATATATACCTCGCCGGTCTTTGTTGTTTCAAGATCAACATTTTCTTCATCATGTTCATAGTTCATGACTTCATCAATTCGGTCGTCGCGGTCGAATATCATATCACCCTCCCCGGTGTTGTTTAGATATTCGGAGCCGTCATAATCTTCTTCATTCTGATCATCATTTGGCCCGCGAGGATTGCGTATGATATTGAACAGGGCCTCTTCTCCCTCTCTGCCGGTATTGTCCGCCATAGGTTTTATTTAACTAATCCAAAAGAAATATATTCAAATTACAATGCATGGATGCAATCAATTAATAAGGAAAAACTGAATCAATCATAGTACATAATAAGCATCATCGAATATAATCTCAAATACGTCGTCTCGAATAATAGATATAATCTCGAATACATCGTCTCTAATAATATATATAATCTCGAATAAATCATCTCGAATATTATATATCGAATACATCACTAGCTAGCTAGCTAGCTAATAAAGATCGAATACTAGAGAGTAATCTAGGCGGTGGACAACCAAAGTGAAGGAACCATCACTGGATCATAGCTCGGGTGATCTCCCCAAAGAACCTGCCAGGTATTGGGGAACCCGATGTCCATAGCAGCCATGTAGCGATGGACGTGCTCGTCCTCCTCCCTGACACGGCGACGTACCACCTCCGGCGGGTCCGGCTCCCTCCGCACCAAAAGTGGCCCACGCGAACGCCACCAAAGAAGATGAGGGTCGACGACGGGACCCGGGGCCGGGTTCCTCACCAAGCGTTGCGCCCCTGAAGGTAGCACCTCCCAGTGCCAGCCCGGCGGAGCCCAGTCCCATACATGGGTCCTCTGAAGCAGGACGTCGTCGTGAACGGGTCGACGGCGAGGATGCGGGCCGGCATCGTCGACAACAAATACTATATGCCGCAAAAGTAAAGTAACATTTTTTAAATGATGGATTGTGATTTCATATATGCAAATTCTAAATTTTATAACTAACACTAACATTTCTAATATTTCTATAACTAAAACTAACATTTCTAATATTTCTATAACTAAAAAACATTTCTATATAACTAACATTTCTATATAACTAACATTTCTAATATTTCTATAAAACTAACATTTCTATATAACTAACATTTCTAATAATTCTATAACTAAAAAACAGAAAGATTGCTAATAATTCTATAACAATGTGTGTGTGTGTGACTGGCGGCCGGGGCAGGAGCTCACCGGTGGGGCGCGATGACGGGGGGCGGCGATGGGGATGGGGCGGCGACGACGGGGACGGGGTGGCGATGACGGGGACGGGGCAGCGACGACGGGGACGAAGACGGGCCGGGTGGGGACGACGGGAGGACGGGGTGGGGCGCGGCGACGAGGCGCGGCGCGGCGACGGGGACGACGGGGACGGCGACGGCGACGGGGACGGCGACGGACGGCGACGGGGGCGGCGACGAGGGGCGGCGGCGACGGGGCAGAGGAGAAAGAAGTAGAGGGAGAGATGAGAAACTGACAAATTTTTTCAAGTGTTTTCTTATATAGAACCCACCTTTAGTACCGGTTGGAGCCACCAACCGGTACTAAAGGTCTGTTTTGGCCAGGCGAAGCGGCGGGAACCGCACCCCCTTTAGTACCGGGGCGTGGCTCCAACCGGTACTAAAGGCCCCCTTTAGTACCGGTTGGAGCCACGACCCGGTAGTAAAGGGTGTGCGCTGCCAGGCGAGGGGCGCAGAAGTTTAGTCCCACCTCGCTAGCCAAGAGGCACTCGCACCTGCTTATAAGCCCCGCCATCGCTGCTGTCTCGAGCTCCTCTCTTAAGCAGGCCTTCTGGGCCTACCTCTGCTGCGATGCCCTGTTGGGCCTACTGGGCTAGTGGGACTGCATCCTGGCCCAACTAGAATTTTGATTTCTAGTCGTATGCAGGCCACTGTGGCCCAGTAGGTGGGCTTTTTTTCTTTTTTTTTGCTTTATTTATTTTGTTTTATTTATTTTTGAGTTGTTTTTTGCTGTATTTAGAGTTTCTTTGTGAATATTTTTGCTTTAGGTACACAAAATTACAAACTTTCTGTTAATACAGGTAGTTTACAAATTTGAATAGTTTAAATTTTGAATTATTTGAAATTTGTGTGAATCACTAGTTTGTGAATAACTTAACTTTGAAAATAGATTTTCCAGTGATTCTTTTTTTTATGTTTAATATTAGTGTGTTTTATCATTATATTCAATTTGGTAATGCTTAGGTTATTTAAAAAAATGAAATGCCTTTGTAACGGATGAGTTTTCATCCGAAACCCTGATACTTCAAAAGAGATTGTCCATTTTGTATACGAAGTGCATCCAGTTTTTGCGGTAACCCTCTCTACTTTTTTGCACATGCTATGTGGGTGAAATTATGATACCATGCCAACTTTCAACCTTTTCTGAGTTCATTTGAAATGCTTTTCAATTTCATGGTCATTTAGCTGAAAAAATCGGTAAATGCATGAAAGAATTTGCTTGCACATAAAATTTCTTCGTGTTTCAAATGCCAAAACACATAACTAGCTACCCTAACAATTACAGAGATTCCCTCCTGGGTGTGAAACACAGAAGAAAGTGATGATAGTGAAGCCGATCACATCCCAGATCTTTGGGTGTGAAACTTTTTCTTCGCGTGTGTCCCTTTGCGCCGTAGCCATGGAAAATCTTCATCAATTAGCTGGATGCTCGGGTCAATATTCACTATGAATGGAGCAATTTCATCAAACTTTTCATAATCTCCTGACATATCTGTCTTGTCATCCACTCCCACGATGTGTCTCTTCCCTAAAAGAACTATGTGCCGCTTTGGCTCGTCGTACGATGCATTCGCTTCCTTATCTTTTCTTTTTCTCAGCTTGGTTGACATGTCCTTCACATAGCAAACTTGTGCCACATCATTGGCTAGGACGAATGGTTCGTCTGCATACGCAAGATTGTTGAGATCCACTGTTGTCGGAGTAATTGGACACGGATACCCCGAAGACGGCAAGATGATATTTCAAGACATCGGGGCTGGCAAAGCCCCTCAGTCCGACTGCCTGGCCGCTTCCGCCGGCTCCCCAGCCGGCTGCCGACTACGCCTACCAGCCGGCTGCCGACTGCGCCAACCAGCCAGCTGCCGACTGCGCCAACCAGCCGGCTGCCGACTGCATCCCGACACCGACAAGACCCCGACGTGGCGGCCATACCGCGGACGAGACGGCTGTACCTCGATGCCATCATGTATAGTGTCACTTGTCCCCTGGCACTATTTATGAAGTGACCCAGGGGACAAGCATGACACCCACCATGCCTTTGCCCATGCCACTAGCTACCTAGCTACCATACCTACATAGCTTCCATACTAAGCTACCTCACACTATAAAAGGAGGCCTCATCCATCCATCCAGGATGATGGACTCTCTCACACATGCACCCACGCATGCATACATGCCCACGGGCACACACCCATTTAGGAGGAACATGCCATTCGGCCACTGGAGCGTGCATGCTCACCCGACCACCCGCATATATACGAAGTCAGATACCCATGGTACTGATCCCAGATACAGCTCTAGGAGCGACTCTGTACTAGATATACCAGATACACTCAGACATGCAGCAGTAGGAGTATTATCTCTCCAGAGAGCTCCGAAGCTGGGTAAACTACCGCGTGCTACTCGCATACCCGCTCCCGGGCCTATCAGCAGCAGTCTTACCCACACACTAAGCCCTTGTGGCATCTGTCGACTCGCAAGCCCCCCGTAAGAAATACCACGACAGTTGGCGCCCATCGTGGGGCGGTACTTTGCTACCATGCTGCAGCTGGTTTCGTTGTCCGGGCGGGACCCCTTTTTCTTCATCGCCTCCGCCGCGGCGTCGCGCCGTCTCCCCGGTAGCGCTCGGGGGCTCGACATCGACCCGCCCCCGGAGCGGCCGTGAGGGGTGGCGCGTCCTCGCCGTCGGCCTCTTCATCTTCACCACCGCGGGGTCGCGCCGTCTCTCCGATAGCGGTCGGGGGCTCGACATTGACATGCCCCCGGAATGGCCGTGAGGGGCGGCGTGACCTCGCCATCGGCCTCGCCTTCTTCACCACCACCGTTGCGACGCCGGCTGCCCGTCCGCGCGCGCGCTGCGCGCGGGGCCTCGTCTCGGTCGACCGTGGCCGTCCACGCGCCGCTCGCGCCTGCTTTCTTCCGCATTGCGCCTTGCTCCGGCCTCCATATATCATCTACAAGCTAGCTAGATGCATCAGTCAACAATGGTCAAACCATTGGCCATGCACAAGCCTGAAAACCTCCCAGATACATGATATACATCGTATATATACTACCCAGACAATGGCTTGGTCTGTACTCTGCAGCGAGCACGCTCAACAGATGCTCGCGCCGACGGCCTCCACCGCGTTCGGCCTCCCTCGCTCGTCTCCGGGCTGCGGCTCCCCCGGCCACCCCGTACGCTGCTCCACGACCATGGTCGTGGCTACCTCAACAGTCAACGCCATGGCCCCAAGCTCCCTCCTCACCATCTTCGCCCCATCTTGCTGTTGCTGCAGTCCATGGTGTGCCTCATCCAGGTCCGCCCCGACGCGGATTGGCTCCCCTGCTTCGACTACACCCGGCCCTCGCCCGTGGCCCCCCCTCCGGCCAGCTCCCGCGTGCCCTGCCAGCTTCGCCCGCGCACCCCCGCCGGGTTCGCCGCGTCCGTCAGCCGACTTCCGCGCCCCCGCCTGCGCCGTGTCCGGCCCTCCCGCCGGGTCATCGCGCCTGGCTGGCCGACTCCGCGCGCCACCAGGCTCCGTGCCGGCTCGGCCTCGCCGCTGCATCCGGCCGTCTCGCCGGGTCCGTCCCGCCCGCTGGCTCCGCGCCCGGCCCTGCTATGCTCCTCCACGCCTGCCGGGTCGCCGCGTCCGCCAGTCGACTCCCGCACCCCGGCCGGCTCCGCCCGCCTTTGCTCCGACCTCCCGCAAGCCGGCCTCCCCCGTGCCGGCTGCTCCTCCGCCCGTCGCCGGCTGCCCCGGGCCGGCTCCGCTCGTCGCCGGCTCCCCTGACCACGCTGCCGCGCGTCCGCACCGCACCGGCTCCCGCGGTGCCGCCTGCCGCGGCCGGCTGCCCTGGCACCTCCGCCCTGCGCCGGTTCCCGCGTCGCCGCCTGCCGTCCGCCTGCTGGACACGGCCGGCTCCTGCGTCCGCCTGCTGGGCCCGGCCGGCTCCTGCCCTGTGCGCCCACCAGGTGGCCGCCCCGCGCCTCCGGTTCCTCCTACGAACGCACCCGCCTGTCGGCCCGGTGCCCCGCCTCCTTCCGGCCAGCTCTGTTCGCTGCTCCGGCCACCTCCGACTTTGCCTCGCGCGCGCCCCATGCCAGCTCCGCCTCGCCGCTGCTGGCCAGCTCCGCTTCGCCGAGCCGCTTCCTGCGCCGCCCCTACGGGTTCTCGAGCAACCGGCCTCCGCCCCACTCCGGCTGCGTCCGGCCTTCGCTGCCACCACGGTTGGCATCCGGCGCCTCCGCGCACCCGGCCCGGGCCGGCTCCGGATGGCCGGCTCGCTGCCCTGCCTTCGGCCGCGCCTGGCGCCCCAGTCGGCCCCTACTGTTCCTTGCTGCAGTCTGCTGCCGGTTGGGAGAAAGAAAAAGAAGTAAGAAGAGGTCAGCCGGGGGAGAAAGAAAAGTCAAGAGATGCTGCTGGCTGAAAAAGAAAAAGCGCGTATGGATTCACCTGGTACATGCATGCATGCTTGGCCAGGTGCGCATGCATGTCCGGTTATACCAAAGGCCGGGTACATACGCATGCACTTCCGCCTGTGTGGCCGACTTCAAAAAAAAAGGGAGAGAAGTCAGCTGAAAAGACACTGCCGGCTGCCTATCTGGGCGGACAAAGAAGACAAAGTAGTCACCGGGAGATCCGGCCCGACTGCTCAGCAGTCGGCCCGAATCTCGGGGGCTACACCCAGCAGGTGCGCTGCCGCGCCCCCGCGAGAGAAGAAGACAAAGTAGTCGCCGGGAGATCCGGCCCGACTGCTCAGCAGTCGGCCCGAATCTCGGGGGCTACACCCAGCGGGTGCGCTGACGCGCCCCCGCGAGAGAAGAAGACAAAGTAGTCGCCGGGAGATCCGGCCCGACTGCTCAGTAGTCGGCCCGAATCTCGGGGGCTACACCCAGCAGGTGCGCTGCCGTGCCCCCGCGAGAGAAGAAGACAAAGTAGTCGCCCGGAGATCCGGCCCGACTGCTCAGCAGTCGGCCCGAATCTCGGGGGCTACACCCAGCGGGTGCGCTGACGCGCCCCCGCGAGAGAAGAAGACAAAGTAGTCGCCGGGAGATCCGGCCCGACTGCTCAGCAGTCCGCCCGAATCTCGGGGGCTACACCCAGCGGGTGCGCTGACGCGCCCCCGCGAGAGAAGAAGACAAAGTAGTCGCCGGGAGATCCGGCCCGACTGCTCAGCAATCGGCCCGAATCTCGGGGGCTACACCCAGCGGGTGCGCTGACGCGCCCCCGCGAGAGAAGAAGACAAAGTAGCTGCCGGAAGATCCGGCCCGACTGCTCAGCAGTCGGCCCGAATCTCAGGGGCTACACCCAGCGGGTGCGCTGACGCGCCCCCGCGAGAGAAGAAGACAAAGTAGCTGCCGGAAGATCCGGCCCGGCTGCTCAGCAGTCGGCCTGAATCTCGGGGGCTACACCTAGCGGGTGCGCTGGCGCGCCCCCGCGAAGATTGCAGACAAGATAAAAGTTTTGTCCGGCTGCCAGCAGCCGGCAGAAGAGAAAAAGAAGAAAAAGGGCGTTGCAAGACGCCTCGCCGCCTGGCCGGTCGAGCCTGACCGGCCGGGACCCCCTTCGAGCACCCCGGGGCTCGAAGGCTGCACCCAGCGGGTGCGCCGACGCGCTTCGCGAGCGCCGAGTCGCGCCGGCTATCTCCGACGACCGCGACTACACGAAAATCAATGTGAGCTCCTCACCCGCATATTTTTGCACTACGCAAGCACGGATAACCCCGAGCGATGCTCGGGGGTTGTCTCCGCATTTTATTACAGTAGCATCACTGTTTGCCCCGGCGCCAGCCAGAGTTGGCCCGGGGGCTGGCCGCTTGGCCTGAGACGTTAGTTCCCACAGATGGCTTAGTACCGTGCGTGGTACCAAAGGCCCACTCTTAGTCACAGACCGCAGAGCGGCTGCCGACTAGCAAGAGTGAACGCTGGAGGCCACCCACGCGAAAAACGCCCGGGAAGAAAAACGTTCAGGCGACCCGGCCGTTTTCCTTTACAAGTATCTACTCGGTTGAATCTGCTCCCAGACTCTGAGTACTGTACACTCCACTTCGCGGCTCACTCTCAGCCACAGATTGCAGAGCGGCTGTCCGGCAAGCAAGAGCACAAGCCAAAGAGTGGAGGGAACATGAAAAAGATCGAAGGGGGCTCGGACGAAACCGAGTCGGCACCCTCCGCATAAAACTTGCAATACTAAAAGCAAGCATATGATATATTTGCGTGGACTAACTTTGTCCTTTTTTATGATCATTTTCATGAACATTTGCCAAAAAACCTCCGCCCAACTTTGCCAAGTTACCCGGAGGCTTGGGGGCTACTGTCGGAGTAATTGGACACGGATACCCCGAAGACAGCAAGATGATATTTCAAGACATCGGGGCTGGCAAAGCCCCTCAGTCCGACTGCCCGGCTGCTTCCGCCGGCTCCCCAGCCGGCTGCCGACTGCGCCTACCAGCCGGCTGCCGACTGCGCCAACCAGCCAGCTGCCGACTGCGCCAACCAGCCGGCTGCCGACTGCAGCCCGACACCGACAAGACCCCGACGTGGCGGCCATACCGTGGACGAGACGGCTGTACCTCGATGCCATCATGTATAGTGTCACTTGTCCCCTGGCACTATTTATGAAGTGACCCAGGGGACAAGCATGACACCCACCATGCCTTTGCCCATGCCACTAGCTACCTAGCTACCATACCTACATAGCTTACATACTAAGCTACCTCACACTATAAAAGGAGGCCTCATCCATCCATCCAGGATGATGGACTCTCTCACACATGCACCCACGCATGCATACATGCCCACGGGCACACACCCATTTAGGAGGAACATGCCATTCGGCCACTGGAGCTTGCATGCTCACCCGACCACCCGCATATATACGAAGTCAGATACCCATGGTACTGATCCCAGATACAGCTCTAGGAGCGACTCTGTACTAGATATACCAGATACACTAAGACATGCAGCAGTAGGAGTATTATCTCTCCGGAGAGCTCCGAAGCTGGGTAAACTACCGCGTGCTACTCGCATACCCGCTCCCGGGCCTATCAGCAGCAGTCTTACCCACACACTAAGCCCTTGTGGCATCTGTCGACTCGCAAGCCCCCCGTGAGAAATACCATGACAACTGTTGTCATTCCGTACTGCGGGTCTTCCATTACCCCACCTCGTGTCATATTGACCCATTTGCACCAAAACAAAGGGACCTTCAAACCACGTCGATAGTCAAGTTCCCATATGTCATGTATATAACCACAATATGTTTCCTTTCCCGTCTTGGTTTCTGCATCAAAGCGGACACCACTGTTTTGGTTGGTGCTCTTCTTATCTTGGGCGATCGTGTAAAATGTATTACCATTTATCTCGTACCCTTTGAAAGTCATTATATTCGAAGATGGTAACTGGGACAGCAAGTATAGGTCATCTTCAATAGAGGCGTCATGCATGGTACATGTCTGCAACCAGCTGGCGAAACTCCTGGTTTGTTCACGTGTAATCCAGTCATCAGACCGCTCCGGGTGTTTGGAGCGTAGAAAATTCTTGTGTTCATCCATATACGGAGCCACCAAGGCGGAATTCTGTAGAACTGTGTAGTGTGCTTCAGTGAGAGAATGTCCGTCCATACATATTATTTGTTCCCCTCCTAGCATGCCTTTTCCATCCAGTCTGCCCTTATGCCGCGATTCAGGAACACCAATTGGCTTAAGGTCAGGAATAAAGTCAATACAAAACTCAATGACCTCCTCATTTTCATGGCCCTTTGGAGATGCTTCCTTCTGGCCTAGCACGGTTATGAACATATTTCTTTAAGACTCCCATGAACCTCTCAAAGGGGAACATATTGTGTAGAAATACAGGACCCAAAACGTTAATCTCTTCGCATAGGTGAACTAGGACGTGCGTCATGATGTTGAAGAAGGATGGTGGGAACACCAACTCGAAACTGACAAGACATTGCACCAAATCATTCTCTAACCTTGGTATGACTTCTGAATCGATTACCTTCTGAGAGATTGCATTGAGGAATGCACATAGCTTCACAATGGCTAATCGAACGTTTTCCGGTAGAAGCCCCCTCAATGCAACCGGAAGCAGTTGCGTCATAATCACGTGGCAGTCATGAGAGTTTAGGTTCTGGAACTTTTTCTCTGCCATGTTTATTATTCCCTTTATATTCGATGAGAAGCCAGATGGTACCTTAATACTGAGCATGCATTCAACGAAGATTTCCTTCTCTTCTTTGGTAAGAGCGTAGCTTGCATGACCCTGATGTATGCCGTCTTTTCCGTGCATACGTTGCTGGTCCTCCCGTGCCTCAGGTGTATCTTTTGTCTTCCCATACACGCCCAAGAAGCAAAGCAGGGTCACACGAAGATTCTTCGTCATGTGCATCACGTCGATTGCGGAGCGGACCTCTAGGTCTTTCCAATAGGGTAGGTCCCAAAATATAGATTTCTTCTTCCACATGGGTGCGCGTCCGTCAGCGTCATTCGGAACAGGTTTTCCACGAGGACCCTTTCCAAAGACCACCTTCAAATCCTTGACCATATCATGTACATCAGCACCAGTATGGTGGCGAGGCTTCGTCCGGTGATCCGCCTCACCTTTGAAATGCTTGCCTTTCTTTCTTACGGGATGCCTGGTCAGAAGAAATCGACGATGTCCCGGGTACACATTCTTCTTACAATTAGCCAAATATATACAGTCGGTATCGTCCAAACAGTGCGTGCATGCGTGGTATCCCTTGTTTGTCTGTCCTGAAAGGTTACTGAGAGCAGGCGAATTATTGATGGTCATGAACAGCAACGCCTTTAGGTCAAATTCTTCCCCCATGTGCTCATCCCACGCACGTACACCTGTTCCATTCCACAGTTGTAAGAGTTCTTCAACTAATGGCCTTAGGTACACATCAATGTCGTTGCCGGGTTGCTTAGGGCCTTGGATGAGCACTGGCATCATAATGAACTTCCGCTTCATGCACAACCAAGGAGGAAGGTTATACAAACATAGAGTCACAGGCCAGGTGCTATGGTTGCTGCTCTGCTCCCCAAAAGGATTAATGCCATCTGCGCTTAGACCAAACCATACATTCCTTGCGTCATCTGCAAACTCCTTCCCATACTTTCTTTCGATTTTTCTCCACTGCGACCCATCAGCGGGTACTCTCAACTTTCCGTCTTTCTTACGGTCTTCTCTGTGCCATCGCATCGCCTTGGCATGCTCTTTGCTTTGGAACAAACGTTTCAACTGTGGTATTATAGGAGCATACCACATCACCTTGGCAGGAATCTTCTTCCTGGGGCGCTCGCCCTCGACATCACCAGGGTCATCGCGGCTGATCTTATAGCGCAGTGCACCTCATACCGGGCAAGCGTTCAAATCCTCATACTCACCGCGGTAGAGGATGCAATCATTAGGGCATGCATGTATCTTCTGCACCTCTAAGCCTAGAGGGCAGACAACCTTCTTTGCTTCGTACGTACTCTCGGGAAATTCGTTGTCCTTTGGAAGCATATTCTTTATCATTACCAGCAACTTTCCAAATCCCTTGTCAGATACACCATTCTCTGCCTTCCATTGTAGCAATTCCAGTGTGGTGCCCAGCTTTTTCTTGTCACCTACGCAATTCGGGTACAACAATTTTTTGTGATCCTCTAACATGCGCTGCAACTTCTTCTTCTCCAAATCACTTGTACGGTTTCTCTTTGCATCGGCAATGGCCCGACCTAGATCATCAACGGGCTCATCCGATGCCTCTTCTTCAGCTTCTTCCCGCATTGCCGGCTCAGCTTCTTCCCGCATTACCGGCTCAGCTTCTTCCCTCATTGTTGTATCATCGTATTCAGGGAACCCATGGCTAGGATAGCTGTCGTCGTCCTCTTCTTCTTCATTGTCTTCCATCATAACCCCTCTTTCTCCATGCTTGGTCCAAACATTATAGTGGGGCATGAAACCGGACTCAAACAGGTGGACGTGAATGGTTCTTGATGTAGAGTAATTGTGACCATTCTTATAGCCAGCACATGGGCAAGGCATAAAACCATCCGCCCGCTTGTTTGCCTCAACCGCAAGCAGAAAAGTACGCACGCCATTAATGAACTCGGGAGAGCATCGGTCATCGTACATCCATTGCCGGCTCATCTTCAATACACAGCACCGAAAACACCAAATTAATACAATACATAAAGTTCATACATAAAGATCATACAATACTTAAATGCAACAAACAAATAACTCTCTAGCTAAAGAATTTAAATGCAACAACAAATGCGATCAAGATCGCAACTAAGGTAACAATTGATCCAACAGCATAATGATACCAAGCCTCACTATGAATGGCATATTTTCTAATCTTTCTAATCTTCAAGCGCATTTTCTCAATCTTAATCTTGTGATCATCGACGACATCGGCAACATGCAACTCCAATTCCATCTTCCCCCCTCCCTCAATTCTTTTCAATTTTTCCTTCAAATCCTCGTTTTCTCTTTCAACTAAATTTAACCTCTCGACAATAGGGTCGGTTGGAATTTCCGGTTCAACTACCTCCTACATACAAATATCTATGTCAACTTGATGGGCATAATTTGTCATAAACACAAAATGCAATGAATAGTTTTAAAAGAGAATATACCACATCCGAATCATAACCCGGATGAGGGCCGATGGGGACGGATATCAAAACCATGGCACTATGTATAACAAACAATGTATGGGTAAGATAATTATACGAGTAACTATATATCCAAATCACAAAAACATCAATTTTTTATATAAAACTTCATGAACAAGAGGCTCACCACAAGGTGGTGCCGGCGACGGGACGTTGCGGGCGATCGATGGTGGTTACGACGGAGATTTAGAAGGCACTAAGTAAACCACACCTACATGTGCAAACTAAGTGTTATTTTTGACCTCAAATTGCATATAAATCAAATACTAGCACATATATATAATTCCTCCCAAATTACTAAACTCAAAAATCAATCACTATATAAAGCATTGCACGAGCTAATCTAGCAATGAGAGATGAAAGGACAAAGTTGCTAACCTTTGTGATCATTTGAATGGATGGGGGCCTTCAAATCTTGACAAATTTTGGGCAAAATGTGTGATGAGCTTGAGGGGAAGAGGGAAAAGAACAGAGAGGAGAGGGGAAAGGGGAAGAACAGAGCGAGCTCGGGTGGACGAAGGGTCTATTTAGGACGTCCTTTAGTACCGGTTCGTGATACGACCCGG
Source organism: Triticum urartu (assembly GCF_003073215.2). Lineage (NCBI taxonomy): Eukaryota > Viridiplantae > Streptophyta > Magnoliopsida > Poales > Poaceae > Triticum > Triticum urartu. The sequence goes on along the minus strand of NC_053026.1, from coordinate 578,732,281 downwards.
TACTGAAGGTGCTGGAGGGGCCTCGGACTGACAACATCCTGCCACCACTCACTTTAGTACCGGTTCGTGGCACGAACCGGTGCTAAAGGTTCGCCATGAACCGGTACTAATGAGAGCAGCCGGCTAGCCGTTGGAACCGGCACTAATGCACACATTAGTGCCGGCTCAAATTCAAACCGGCACTAATGTGCTTCACATTTGACCCTTTTTCTACTAGTGAATCTTCCCTATCGTTGCTATGCATCACCATGATCTTGCATGTGCGTAGGAATTTTTTTGGAAATACTCCGTTCCCCAACAGGTCGGCCCTCTATGGCGCGCCCTAGGGGAGTCCTACTCCCACCGGGAGTAGGATTCCCCCCCCCCTTCCAAGTAGTAGGAGTAGGAGAGAAGGAAGGAGAGGAGAGGGGAAAGGAAGGGGGGCAGCCCCCACCCAATTCGGATTGGGCTAGGGGGCGCGCCTCCCACCTTTTCCCTTCCTCTCCTCTATTCCACTAAGGCCCAATAAGGCCCATATACTCCCCGGGGGGTTCCGGTAACCTCCCGGTACTCCAGAAAATGCCCGAACTCATCTGGAACCATTCCGATGTCCAAACATAGGCTTCCAATATATCGATCTTTACGTCTCGACCATTTCAAGACTCCTCGCCATGTTCGTGATCAAATCTGGGACTCTGAACTACCTTCGGTACATCAAAACACATAAACTCATAATACCGATCGTCACTGAACGTTAAGCGTGCGGACCCTGCAGGTTCGAGAACTATGTAGACATGACCGAGACACGTCTCTGGTCAATAACCAATAGCGAAAACTGGATGTCCATATTGGCTCCCACATATTCTACAAAGATCTTTATCGGTCAAACTGCATAACGATATACGTTGTTCCCTTTGTGATTGGTATGTTACTTGCCCAAGATTCGGTCGTCAGTAACTAAATACCTAGTTCAATCTTGTTACCAGCAAGTCTCTTTACTCGTTCCGTAATGCATCATCCCGTAACTAACTCATTAGTCACATTGCTTGCAAGGCTTATATTGATGTGCATTACCTAGAGGGCCCAGAGATACCTCTCCAACAATCGGAGTGACAAATCCTAATCTCGATCTATGCCAACTCAACAAACACCATCAAAGACACCTGTAGAGCACATTTATAATCACCCAGTTATGTTGTGACGTTTGGTAGCACACAAAGTGTTCCTCCGGTATTCGGGAGTTGCATGATCTCATAGTAATAGGAACATGTATAAGTTATGGAGAAAGCAATAGCAACAAACTAAACGATCATCGTGCTAAGCTAACGGATGGGTTAAGTCAATCACATCATTCTCTAATGCTATGATCTCGTTAATCAAATGACAACTCATGTCTATGGTCAGGAAACATAAACATCATTGATTCAACGAGCTAGTCAAGTAGAGGCATACTAGTGACACTCTGTTTGTCTATGTATTCACACATGTACTAAGTTTCCGGTTAATACAATTCTAGCATGAATAATAAACATTTATCATGATATAAGGAAATATAAATAACAACTTTATTATTGCGTCTAGGGCATATTTCCTTCACATACTACACTTGTATCACCATCTCTTCGCCGAACTAGTGCACCTATACAATTTACCATTGTATTGGGTGTGTTGGGGACATAAGAGATTTCTTGTATTCGATTGGAGGGTTGTTTGAGAGAGACCATCTTCATCATACGCCTTCAACAGATTGATAAACCTTAGGTCATCCATTTGAGGGAAATTTGTTGTCGTCCTACAAAACTCTGCACTTGGAGCCCCAATAACGTCTACAAGAATAAAAGTTGGATAGTAGACATCAACCACAAACCGGATTATCTCACATTCCTTGTCGCATAGCCATGCTTATCTTGGTCAGATCACATGAGGGGCCCAGAGTATATCTCTCCTGATTGGAGGGGCAAATCCAGTCTAGCTCGACCATCTCTCACAGCATGGGTCTGCACAAGCCCGAAACCTACATTTATAACTACCTAGTCACAAAGTAGCATTTGGTCGGCCGAAAGCAGATTTGTCACCATGTGTCGGCTCAAGTCTAAGGACATGAAACACATGTTATACTAAAGACTCATAGATGACTTATCGTTGTGTCTCATAGTAGGTTCTGCCCAACTTGGTCCTTTTCTTGACTCGGATCCGACTATGTCGAATCCAACCCGATTCTTCCTAGTCCATATTATCCGGCTAGCATTCAATGCTCCATGGATAGTGAGACCGATCCATCCACCATGTCATATGCTAGTCTAGTCGGCTGCTCGTCCACACAACCCTTTCGACTATGGACCCTTTAGGGTAGTCATCATAAAATGCATGGTCCCACAAACAGATCACGTACTTGCTGATACACATCATTGATAATGTCCATGGACTATCTTTATTCATAAACACATAGAAAATATCATCATACATGATTGCCTCTAAGCAATACCTTCAACATCAATAACTTCTAGCGACGGCGGATCCATCAAGCCATGAATGGCCAATATGGAAGAGCCCAAGTAAACGTCATCACGGTCCTGACACACAACAGCAGCCATGCCCACATTAGGATAAATGTGAATTGCAGCGTCAACATTTTTCTTTATTGAACCCTTAGCCGGTTGGATCCATTTGAAGTTCTGGCTTGCTTGTTCAGGAGCCGAAGGTTCTGGCTGCACATTTAGTTGATCCAAATCAACTTGGAAGTTGACAACAAAATTTTGTGGTGCCTAAATCTTGTTGAGTCGTCGTGCTAAGGCCCTATAGAACCAGCTGAAAGCACAAGTGCTCCCTAGGTGGTTTTGATAATTGATGACAACATATCTCTTGTTGGACTAACACTTCTATCTAGCATGTTTCAGATAAGTTCAACAATGGAGTGGCATGGACTAAAGGTTGTGGGAACTCCTTCAAGATGCTAAGGACAAGGGATTGGCTAAAGCTTCAAGCTCAAGACTCTTCACTTTTACATTTTAGTGATCCAAGATCACATTGAGTCCATAGGAAAAGCCAATACTATCAAGGAGGGATGAGGTGTTGCTTAATGAGCCTCTTGCTTCATGTGCTTAATGATATGCTCCAAAATCCTCAGCTACTTTCCCACTTCCACATATGACCTAAACCCTAAGCCAAACTCAGTCCTACTGATTCTTCCTATCCGGCGCCACCGAGTTTCACTTGTCATTAGCCACTGCCAAACCCTAGCAATTCGGTCCTACCGATAGGGATCTCGGTCTCACCGAGATGGGGTTGCAAACTCTCTGTTTCCCTTTCGTAACTTTTCGGTCTCACCGAAAGAGCAAATCGGTCCCACCGAGTTTGCCTGACCAACTCTCTGGTTAGCTAATTACCAAATTCGGTCTCACTGAGTTTGTGTAATCGGTCTCACCGAGATTACGTTATGCCCAAACCCTAACCGAATCGGTCCTACCGAGTTGCATGTCAGTCCCACCGAAATTCCTAACGGTCACTAGGTTTACTATTTCGGTCAGACCGAGTTTTCTGATTCGGTCCCACCGAGATTAGTAAATTGTGTGTAACGGTTGGATTTTGTGTGGAGGCTATATATACCCCTCCACCTCTTTCTCATTCGATGAGAGAGCTATCAGAACACACACATCATTCCAACTCATATGTTCTGAGAGAGAACCACCTACTCATGTGTTGAGACCAAGACATTCCATTCCTACCATATGAATCTTGATCTCTAGCCTTCCCAAGTTGCTTTCCACTCAAATCTTCTTTCCACCAAATCCAAATCCTATGAGAGAGAGTTGAGTGTTGGGGAGACTATCATTTGAAGCACAAGAGCAAGGAGTTCATTACCTACACACCATTTGTTACTTCTTGGAGAGTGGTGTCTCCTAGATTGGCTAGGTGTCACTTGGGAGCCTCCAACAAGATTGTGGAGTTGAACCAAGGAGTTTGTAAGGGCAAGGAGATCGCCTACTTCGTGAAGATCTACCGCTAGTGAGGCAAGTCCTTCGTGGGCGATGGCCATGGTGGGATAGACAAGGTTGCTTCTTCGTGGACCCTTTGTGGGTGGTTGCTTCTTCGTGGACCCTTCATGGGTGGAGCCCTGTGTGGACTCGCGCAACCGTTGCCCTTGGGTGGAGCCCTGTGTGGACTCGCGCAACCGTTACCCTTCGTGGGTTGAAGTCTCCATCAACGTGGATGTAGGATAGCACCACCTATCCGAACCACGGGAAAAACATCTGTGTCTCCAATTGCGTTTGATCTCTCCAAACCCTTCCCTTTACATTCTTGCAAGTTGCATGCTTTACATTCCGCTGCTCATATACTCTTTGCATGCCTGCTTGATATGTATTGTGTGTGTTGAAATTGTGCCTAAACCCCACTTAAACCGAAAAAGCTTAAAAATTGCAACTTTAGCACTAAGTGTCTAATCACCCCCCCTTTAGACACATCTACTTCTAGATCCTACAAACCAGCGCAATAGAACATTAAAGATATGTATCTTAGTTGATTGTTTTTTTTGTTGCAAGGAAACTTTCAATCTATTCATCATCAATCATGATAGTACAATGAATACTAGAATAAATAAAAATTACATCCAGACTCGTAGATCACCTAGCGATGACTACAAGCACTGAAATGAGCTGAGGGCACGCCGATATGATCGCCCCTCCCTCTCTGGAGCCGGATAAAACATGTTGTAGTAGACGTCGGGAAGTCGTCGTGCTAAGACCCTATAGGACCAGCACATCAGAACAACAACTGCCGCCGTTGTAGAAAAGCTTATGCCTTGTACAATGCAAGACGCTTAGAGAAGGTACTTAGGCCTTGTACAATGAGAGGTGCTTAGGGAGATGCTTCGTAAAATAAACCGAATTCTTCTTAAGCATTGGTGCTTATTTCTACAGGACGGACGTTTAATTAAGCGTCTACCCTCTATAAATAAGCACCGATGCTTAGAGAAAAACTGGTTTATTTCTCTAAGCACCTACCCCAAGCATCTTGCATTGTACAGGGCCTTAGAGGAATAAACCAGCATTTCTTTAAGCACCGGTGCTTATTTGTAGAGAATAGACACTTAATTAGGCGTCTCTCTTGTAGAAATATATATTGATGGTTTAGAAAACCCGGTTTATTTTTTTAAGCACCTCTCTAAGCACCTAACATTAAACAAGGCCTTATATTGGAAGGATCCAACCTGCAGGCACACGAACAAAGACCAGATCCACGTGGATCCACTAAAGATAAACGCCGACCAAATCCTGCGAGCTCCACCAGAGACAAACCTCCACATGCCCTCCAATGACTCTAGAAGCTTCACCGGAACGGGGGCTAGACGGGGCAGAATCTTATTCCATCTTTAGAGAGCATCAACTATTTCATTTCTCTAAGCAGAACATAAACCCTAAGAAATTTAAAAAAACATCCAAAAAATGAAGCCATCCCGCTGATAAGGGCTAAGATCCACTACACCTCCGTGGCCCTAAAGCCATAGGAGACGAGCTATACCGACACCAGCACCGGCGGGAGGCAGGAAGAACGCTGGCGGCGGCCAGGTATGAGTGCTCTTTCACTACCGGAATAACCTTATATGCCTACGGCCATATCTATGCCGACGGCTGCCGTAGGCATAGATGGAGCTATGCCGACGGCCTGGCGAATACCGTCGGCATAGAAAAGCCGTCGGCATAGCTTCATCTATTCCTACGGTAGCCGTAGGCATAGTAAGGCCGTCGGCATACATCGATCTATGCCTACGGCAGCCGTAGGCATAGTTAGGCTGTCGGCATAGAGGTGGCCCTGGTGGCTCGGGGACAGACGGCGGGCTGACGCCGTCAAATCTATGCCGACGGCCCTGACGGCGGCCGTCGGCATAAATATCATCTGTTTTTTTATTAGGAGCTGCCACGCGGCAGAGCTATGCCGACAGCAAAGCCGTAGGCATAGTTATCCATCTATGCCTACGGCAAGGCCGTAGGCATAGCCCCGCCACATGGCGCCTCCTGGTAGCCCCGAGAACTATGCCTAGGCATGGCCCTAGGCATAGATATCATCTGTTTTTTATTTTATATTATTTTTATTTTTTTAAAAGTTAAAATTTGAATATTTTAAATCTAACTTATCTAAACTTAAACATACACAAATTATACATCGACTTGGGGTAGAATTTTCCATAGATTATTAATATCCAGTTTTTTTTTATTTTTGAGTATGTTAGAAATGTGACCTCGTGTACTTTTGCATATATGTCCTTATACTTTGTTAAAAACATAAGTAATTGATACTTGGATCGATTTTGACAAATTTTATATAGTTTTTTATCAGAATCTTGAAAGGATTATGTTGCTATACTATGTTTCAAATTTGAACTAACTTAAATCATGTTTGCTTCAAATTTACAGGAAACACCATTTTGTTTTGATTTTTTTTGTATATTTTGAGAAAAAACCCTTCGGGGGGTAGCAATGCCACCAGAGCATCGCGTCGGGTCCTCATACATGTCTTAAGGTGTGGTGGCACGTATAAAGAGGCAATACGCGGCTCCGGTGTGAGGTCCTCCCCCTCACGGACGGCAATGAAATCGAAGTAATCCCTCTACGGTTTTGGCGTTGCATGAAATAGTTCTGAACACTCAGAGTGTGACCAATTCATGAGATTTTTACACAGTGCAGACACATGTGATATAATAGGTGTGGCAATTTCTTATATTTTTTAAAGATGCAAGAGTATGTGAAAAAAACCCCACTACGGATTGTTCTTCGCGTGTCTACGAGTGTGGCCAGGGGCCTTCGGGGGCTAGCCATGCCACCAAATCTTGCGTTGGCTCCTCTTACATGTCTGGAAGTGTGTTGTCAGGTGCAAACACCCGTCATGCGGCTCCGGAGTGTGACCCATTTCACGGAAGGCGCTGTCGCCAGCACTTGGACGGGGGAAACAGCCGTGCCGGGTCGACACGAGGGGGATCCGATGGTGGGTCGGGCCCAGACCTTGTTTTATGAAATGTTCCTATGGGCTGACCTATCACAATCAGGTGGAAAAGTCCGTTGGTCAAAGGCCGTCCGGTGTAAGTCAAAGGCCTAGATCTCCGGGTCAACGGGGCTAGGTAAGGCCGGTCGGGGGCCTTCGGGGGTAGCAATGCCACCAAAACTTGCATTGTGTCTTAACATATATATACAAGTGTGATGGAGGGTTGAAATAGCCAACAGAGCAACAGGCAGCACACTTCCTTCACAAAATCACACGCGTTCTTTCTCGATAACCAGATACTACCTTGGAGATGGTGTAGTTTACAAGCGGCCTCCTGTCAGGCTTCTATGAAATATGCTCAAACTTTTACAAGGTCCATATGACTAAACCGTGCCAGGTCCCGAGGATTTCCGGCATCGCATGATTTCCCGTGGATTTTAACGGCTAGATCCGGCATGCTGCCGAGGTACATTCACCCTATGGTGGTGGGCCTACCCCTCCTTTGGTTGCACTAGGCCTACACATACCGCAAAGACATCATATGTGATTTAACAAAACACTTTTGGACATCATTTCAGGTGGTCGCCGTGCAGATCTGCAATTTCCCACGTTGAAACCCTACGGATGCAGTAAATGTCTCAAATATTGCAGGCGGGCCCGAAAAATTCCATGTACTGGCACGTGTCATGCAATTGCCCCCTTTGAGAGCACGAGAAGTTTCGAGGTCAACGGAGCAACGGGCAACGCACTTCCTTCACAAACCGGACACGTTCTCTCTCGATAGCCAGATACTACCTCGGAGATAGTGCAGTTTACATGCAACCTCCGGTCAAGCTTCTACGAAACGCGCTAAAACTTTCACCGCACCCTACAAGGGCCATATGATGACACCATGCCAGGTCCTGAGGATTTCTGGCATCGTATGATTTTTGGTCGATTTTAAGGCTGGATCCGGCATGCCGCCGAGGTACATTCGCCTCTCGGTGGTGGGGCATGCCCCCCTTGGGTTGCACTAGGCCTACACATACCGCAAAGACATCATATATGATTTTAAAAACCACTTCTGGACATCATTTCATGTGGCCGCCGTGCAGATCTGCCATTCCCGCATTGAAACCCTACGGATGCATTAAATGTCTCAAATATTGCAGGCGGGCCCGAAAAATGCCATGTACTGACACGTGTCATGCAATTGCCCCCTTTGAGAGCACGAGAAGTTTTGAGGTCAACGGAGCAACGGGCAATGCACTTCCTTCACAAACTGGACATGTTCTCTCTCGATAGCCAGATAGTACCTCGGAGATGGTGCAGTTTACAAGCGACTTCCGGTCAGGCTTCTACGAAACACGCTAAAACTTTCAGAACACCCTACAAGGGCCATATGACGACACCGTGCCAGGTCCCGAGGATTTCCGGCATCGTATGATTTTCGGTAGATTTTAACCGCTGGATCCGGCATACCGTCGAGGTACATTCGCCCCCCGATGGTGGCGCCTACCCCTCCTTTGGTGCTGTCGTTCGATGCTGAGGGACGTCGCACGTATCTTCGTCGACGGTGACGGGGAAAGCCGAAGAGATGTTCCGTGCGACTGTCCGTAGGTCCCCGTCCGGACTCATAGTCGTCATACCGGACGCACCATTCCCCGATCCATTCCCTCCCCACCTCACCTCACCATCTCCTCCTCGCCGCCCTCCTCTCCCGTCATGGATCGTCGACGGTCGGTCCAAGAGGGTAGAAAACAATAGAAGAAAAACAAAAGGGAGAACACAATTGTATGAGCTTGGTTTCTATTGGTGGAAATGTTTGTGCCACGGATCGATGACGTGGCACAAATCCATCCATCTAGCTGTCCACCCCACAACCATCCATCCATCCATCTAGAGAAAAGGAGAAAAAAAAAAGAAAAAAGAGCCCACCCCTCTGTCTCTCGCACCTCGCTCTCTCCCCACGAACCTCTCTGTCTCTCGCGACTCCTCTCTCCCCCACGAACCCCTCTCCCTCGCCGCCGCCACCACCGACGCCGGCTGGTTCCGGCGAGCTCCGGCGGCGCGCAGCACACCCCCGAGCTCCCCTAGGTCCGCTCCACCCTCCCCTCCGTCCAGAATCGGCGCTCCCGTCCTCCACCGACCCCGTGGCTAGCTAGGGTTTCGACCGCCACCCCTAACATCGCCGGGATCAGCCAGATCCGGCGACGGCGAGGCCAGAGCTCGACAGATCCGTTACGGGCGTGGCGCAGGTACGTCCTTCCCCTCTTTCCTCGCCCGGATCCACCCTCCCCACCTCACCTTCTCCTTTCCTTCCCTTGCTGCAAGTCACCTTGGTGCGGTCTGGACGGTGGCGACGGCAGGAGGGCGCCGTCCTTCCTACTCGAGGAGGCGGAGGACGAGGGGCGCACCTAGCTGGCGGCCCTGTCCTGCTCGAGGAGGCGGGCGCTGCCGAGCTCAAGCACGGCCACGACGACCCACCTCGGCAGGTAGCACCTCCATCTCCTCCGCCTCCTTCCTCTGCTCACTACTGCTGCTGCTAAGTAGAGGAATATGTGATGCACTGCACCACACGAAGCTGGCTATATCCTTCACCGGTAGCTAGTTTGATCTAACCTGATGGACAAGCTAACATACATAGCAGTAGTTGCTTTTTTTATCATCCCCCCACCGGCCAGAGCACAACGTACACATACACACAGAGAGGAAATTTCTAGTTAGCTTTTTTTAGTTTGTCCTCTAATTTGTTATTGGCCATAGGCTCGTGACAATCTCTTTTTTTCTTTGTTGATGCTTACAATCAATTCCATAATTTACCAGTGTATAAGTATATAGCCCCTAGCCGTGTCTACTTCCAGTCCTACTCGGACACACATATTCACATGTATTCTGCACATACGCGTGGAATCACGTTCAAGGGAACTTTAGCACTACTTTACAATGTACATGAAGAATCGGTTTACTCCAATTGACAAGTAAAGTACAGTGGCCTAGTTGGATCCTGTGACAAATCCTGTGACAAATTCACATCCTAGGCTTGATTCCTGGCCGAGCCAGCTTTTACTTCAATTGACTGCATGATCAAAGTATAGATATAGATAGTATATTCGTACTGGTATGATGAACAAGAGCTTCCAGTTAATTACATAATATTGGTGATGTAGTTTTACTTGCTGTGTATGCTTGCTTAGTTGTCCATCGGGCCGCTCTCTTGTATAGTTTGAGTGCGCCAATTAGTTCGGCCAGCCTCTATGATTTATTATGTAGCTTTTGGAGTGCTTCTATCTGTCACGCCCCAAAACATAGCAGTGACAATTGCCACATGCTTATAAATTCAATTCAAATTTATAAGCATGTTAGGCCATCAGGTTAACCAAGGTAGTACACTGGAATCATTTTTATTCATTATCATAGGAACGACTACAAGTGTTCTTGCTAGTACATGCATGCAAGTTTCTTTATTTCATCCCCTCCCGTAGTACTACTTCTACTGTTCACCATCATTTCCATTGCTCATCTCTGCAAAAAAAAATAAGATAGCAAGAATGAGTATGATAACATACTCAGCAAGCACACATGTAGCAGGGAAAAACTGTGACCGGTACAATGTTTTTGCCGTCGTGATGCCTTAGTGTTAGATTTTTCATTAGGACTGGAACATTAGAAGAGGAAATATTATCTCAAAAGATCACCAATATATCATCTCTAGCTTCTGCACAAGATTAGCTAGTCTTGCATGTGCTATTCTTAGCATAACGAGTGTACAGGTCCAACAAGTAAAAATGAGGCGTACTTAGTCAGAACAAGGCATGTGGTACAAGATAGAAAGAAAGAAAAGACAAATTAATCCAGAGGAGTTCTTGGGAGATAGGACGCATGCATCTTTCACAACTAGCATGCAGAACCAAACCACCATGCGTACTGTACAAGGACACACTAGCTGAGGTGAAAGAATTAACAACAAGAATAGTGCTACAGACTAGCCATATAGAGAAGTACTAGCAACAGCGGCATGGCATGAGTAAAGAAAGAGAAGGAGCAGGACATCTAGAGAAGCTAGATGGAACGCATGCTTGCCTTCTCCCGATTCTCTCGACACAGCAGCAAGATTTCTAACGCCTGCTCTGCACCAGCAGCTACGGCTCTACTACTACTACCTCCAGTGAAGAGAGACAATAGTTGTGGTGTGAGGTCCAGCTACCCAGCCCTTGGCCCTTTATATAGGCGTGCAGGAATAGACACTAAGTAAAATTGCTCTAATTGACACGTATGTCTGACAACAGGAATAGATAAGCTTGCTGCCTGTACCTAAGTCAGCAGCATAATCATTTCCATTTACTAAACATTTTATTTTCAGTTGCCTCCTCGACCCTTCCTACAGCCAGCTACTTGTTGAGCAAAATATCTGGTCTAACTCTTCTCACAAATTAAGGGAAAGAAAAAAAGTCTGCCTAGACCAGTACGTGTACATGCATTTGGGTTCTAAGCAACTACTACTAATTCTTAAACAGTGGCATCCATCATATATATTATTAGTGCAAGCTATCAATCCATCCGATAATCACTATAATTGGCTTAAAATATTACTACTATACTACTTTGCATAATTTAATTTCACGGGCGTTACACTATCTATATTTGTGAAAAATTCGACCCAACAAAAAAATGTTAATCAGTCCGCTCTCTCAAAGTTGAGTTTAGGTTGCTGCATATGAATGATTTTTTTTTCTTAGTTTGGGTGCTAGGTACTGATAGAGTTGGTGTATCCATAGATAGCATACACTTGCGCATTTTTCTGAGTTCTTCTGTTGTGAATGAGAACAACCATCATGGACCTCCTCTGTTTTCAAGCAACTTGCTTCTCCATGTATGATTTATGCAGCATATACATCTTGCTCCTCTTTTATCAGTAGCAATGGAAGTTGATGAAATTTAAGTGTCGTGTTGTTCTAGAGATGCAGGGAGGGAGGGACTTCCATGGATTGGACTGCAAGGATTGGATGCAAACCAATGCACATGAGGAGGAGAGATGCAAGCCAGGTCATGACCTAAAGGTCCCTGCCGTGAACCCCTTCCCCTTCCCGTGTATAATCATGCTCAACAAATACTTGATATGATTTTGGTTAATCTTCAATTCAGCCCAGCTAGCTGTTGTAGTACTTGCTTGTCTCCTTCCAAATGTTGCCCTAGTCCGTTGAGTTTCTTATTGCTCCAGGTAGTACTGTTATTTTTCTGCTCCGCGAATTGGTTTGCATGGTTCCAGGCTCCCAGTCTACCGCTTTTGTTGCTGTGATTTCGAGCTCTGTTTTCTTTATTATGACAAGTTGCAAAATTAGTAGTGGGAAGTAAACTTTTGTTAACTTGTTGGCTGAACGAATGGAACTACTGTTATATTTGATTTGTTGCTCAACTAGTGCTGCAATGATGGAACCGATGATTGTGCATGATGCATCCATCCATTCTATCAGAGGCTGTGTTTTTTTCTTCTTGTGCTAAGATTGCCAGCATCACATATCCTATGCTTTTGTTTCTCCAGTAGAGCCTTGTGAGATTGATGTGTCTGCCACCGTCCTCGAATGGTTGTTCAATAATAATGGTCCTAGCTAATTACTAGTATGCGCTGCTGCTAAAACAACTTGCCCCTCGTTTGATTTCAAGGATGTTGTTGCTGCTAAAGTAGCAACAACAACGACAACAACCATGCTTTGGTTCCCCAAAATTCAGATTGCACTTGCATCTCTACATACACACACATATGAACATGCACCTCGGTTTGGTTCAGTTTGCATATTTACATTTGCTTTAACTTTGACTGAAACTATCTTGGTGACACTTGCATCAATGGTGTGTTCTGCCCTTGTAGATGTCCTTGGAGAAGATGGCCATTGGAGTGTAGGGGAGAAACAACCTTGTCCTGCTCGAGGAGGAGTAGGAGGACCACCCGAGCTCGACGACGACATGGCAACAGGTAGCACTCGCCTCTCTCCCAAGGTGAAGGTCTGGTCCGCCTGTTTAGATAGTCTGCTCTCGTCTTATGCATGTGAGGGGAGAAGAAAGCCATTGGACTGAATTATATTTGCATGTCAGGGGGGTGATCCTTTTGGTAGATGCAGGGTATAGATTCACAAAATTCACCACATGAGCGTACTACCTATATCCAAATTCTGGATACCACTTGCATCTTTTGTATGTACACATGAAAAAGCACGACGGTTTGCTTCAGTTTGTATGTATCCAATTGTTTTTTACTTTTGACTGAAACTATCTATCTTGGTGGCACTTGCATCTCCTGTACATACATACATATGAATCAGGACCACACTTTTCTTCAATTTGTATGTGTCAATTTTTTTTGGTTGAACTTTGAGTGAAACCAACTGGCTGGCACCTCAATCTGTACATACACATGAATCAGCACCACCCTTGGTTCAGTTTTGTATGTGTCCATTTGTTTTTACTTTGACTAAAGCGAACTTGATGACACTTGCATCTTCTGTATATACATATATACATATGAATCAGCACCACTCTTTTTCTCTTTGAAGCTTGCCTTGAACAAGAACTGATGCTTGATAGATACAACCGAAACTGGAGCATCTCTGTACTGTATGTATTAGTAGTATTGTTCGGTTCAAGCACCAACATGACAAGTTATCTATAACAAAAGCAATAATTTTTTGCCTTTTTAGTTCTAGGTGATTTTCTTTTGGTAAATTTAATGTATAGATTACATATTCATCCTCATATGTAGGATCTTCTGTTTGTTGTACTGACTGTATGCCACCTCCATCGTTGCAGCCTTGTCTCCCCCACCACCGCCCCTCGGCCTCCTATAATGTTGTTGTGGATTCTTAGAATGGAAATGTTATGTACACAAAAAATATACTATGGTCTGTGTTTGCAAATCCATGGCTGTTGAATCATGTTTGTATAAGCATTTGTAAATAGCTAGCCTTGTTGGCTAATCTTTTTTTTTGGTTCTGGTCAGCAACTATGCCGACGGCAATGCTGTAGGCATAGATGGCTGTCGTGACACCAGGGGCGCGCCACGTGGCAGGGCTATGCCTACGGCAAAGCCGACGGCATAAATATCTATGCCGACGGCTTTGCCGTAGGCATAGTCGTGCCACATGTCGTCCCAGCCCTGCCGCCAGGAGGAACCAGGGGACGACACGTGGCATGGCTATGCCTACGGCAAAGCCGTCGGAATAGATTCCATCTATGCCTACGGCTGTGCCGTAGGCATAGCCCTGCCACCAGGAGGCACCAGGGAATGCCACGTGGCAGAGATATGCTGACGGCTTGGCCGTCGGCATAGATTTCCACCTATGCCGACGGCCAAGCTGTCGGCATACCTCTGCCACGTGGCTTCCCGTGAATCGTCAGCGCTTTTGACGGCGCCGTCCGTTGCGTCAGGCGAAAAACACTGCCGACGGCTAAACTATGCCGACGGCTGACGCCCGGCCGTCGGCATAGGCCCCTATGCCGACGGCTATTCTACGCCGACGGTCTGACAAGACTACGCTGACGTGATCTACGCCGACGGGCCTATACCGACGGCAGCCGTAGGCATAGATCTATGCCGATGGCAGAGGACCTATGCCGATGGCCCTGGGCCGTAGGCATAGGCCGCGAGTCCGGTAGTGTTTCCTGGCGGCTCCTGAGATCGGATCGTAGTGTTCTCAGTTGATTCATCATAGATGTTAACTTATTTTTCACGGTCTCTAAGAGACGTTTAGGCCCAGCAACACAGAGTTACTGGTCCAGAATCAACTAAATATATGTAGGAAACTTTATGAATGGATGTATGAAAATTTTAATTTTTAAATGCATGGACAGACAAAAAATAAAAAAACACATTGTTCTTTATTAATAGGTGTATAGTTCATCCGATTCTTTTTAATCTGCATATAAATTTTATACAATGTCAAAGTATCTATACTTTAACCAAACATATAAAAAAACGTAACAACACTCACAATATGAAACAAATATTGTTAGATTTGTCATGAAATGTGGTTTCATACTATATATATTTGGTATTGTATATATTAATATAAATTTGGTCAAACTTTGTAATGTTTGACTTGGCAAAAATCTAATATGCGACATAAAAAGGGACTATATATAGACGATGCGGCCTTTGAACGGGCCCTTTGTTCATGTCTTCGGGATTCGGGTACCCCAGTTTTTATTATGGGAACAGGGCCGGGGCCGGGGCCGGCTGGGGAGTTGGTGCAGCGGTCTCGAGGACGGTGATCTTGAGCTTCATGCCGTTCTGGCAGTGCTGGCCGACGGCGCAGAAGAACCACCTGCGTCCGGCCTTGTCGAGCGTGAGGCGGTCCTCGCCGGAGGTCAAGACGACGGTGTTGGCCGGCTCGGTGCACGAGAGGAAGTTCGGTCCGCCCACCTCTACCAGATTGTGGGCGGCGCTGTTGTACTTGAATACTGCGATCAATATAGTTAGCACGAAATTAGCTTCCCGTCGCAGAGAAAATGGAGCGATCAAGCGTACGCGTGGACGGAATGGATTAATGTAGGTATGTCATTACCTAGCGTGTCGCCGACGACGAACTGCTTTGTCTCGGCCCAGGCCGTGTAGTTGAAATTGAGTGTCCAGCCCTTGTCGTCGCCGACCATGTGCTCCGTGGCGACGGCGGGCCCCGGGAGGAACGCCAGGGCCAGGGCGGCCGCGGCGACCACGGCGACGAGCATCTGCTTGGAAGCCATCACCGAGCAAGCAGCAAACCTTGCGATCGAGATTATCCAATAGCTACTTCTCCTTGCTTGCTGCTAGATGGATGCAGGTCGATCGTGTGCTGTACTTCTAGTTCTTGCTTTGCATGTATATATAGTAATCAGGTACGTATGTATACATAGTAATCACCGTTGGCACTGGAGCGCGTCTTGTCTCTAACCGGGGCTTGCTGATGGCAGCAATGGTGTCAGGAGTTGAATGCGTCAGTGTGGCGCCAAATGTGATATTGCATTGGCTTCACCGGAACAAAGGATACGCCGCATCAGTCACACAGATGCTCATAGTTTGACGCATGTTTTTGGTGTAGTTTTTCTTTTCTTTTGAGTTTTTTTAACACAAAACAGACGCAAGCGCTCGTATATACGCGCATACACTCACCTCTATAAATATACACACGCATGCTCTAGCCCTGTGAGTAACTTTGAGAGACTGAGTCAGCATATCATCCTGAGATTTACGAAATCATTGTAGACGCCCCAAACCCTCGTGGGCTGGGAATATCACTGTCCACCTAACCATTCAATCACAAGTTGGTTCGCTTTCTTTTCTTTTGAGTTACTAGCATAAATGCATGCTGAGACAACCCCCTTTAATTATGGAAAACGTTTCCGCTCAAGCGTCACGTCTGTCGCATTCGATCCAATTGGATCCTTCGTCTGCCGCGTGTCCTCGCCTTAGTTTTTTTTCTTTTGCCTTATCTTCTTCTTCCTTCCATCACTTGACGGGCCTAACATCACTACTCGGCGACCTCAAGCGCTGTCGTGCACTGTCGCGCGCCCGCGGAACTTTATTTTTTTAGAAAAGGAGGATGTATCACCAGCCTCTGCATCTGGGCGATGCATACAACTATTTTATTAACTATTCACAAAGACCTTACAATGTAATACATCGGTAAGCCTGAAGCCACCATCTTGGCAACACCTGTCGCTACTTCTATCCCTTTGATGAAGGAGTGCCGAATGTCTGAATCTAATACGAAACAGACATCGCACGAAGGACTAACATCTAAAGCCGGATGTCCCAACCAAGCCACAATACCTGGACTGGGGCACACGCGATCTGGCGGCGCACTCTCAGTGGGCACCACATGCGCTCGCTGCAAGGGCTGTCACCTCCATCTTCCATTGATCCATCTTCAGAGCAGATATCGACGCATCGACCTTGCCAGGTCTCTCTGCCATCGGCGCGGCCATGATGCCAGACAACGTCGCCCCCCTGCGCGAGTCCATTGCCACACGTCGGACACCGAGTCTCCACTCCGCCACGCCGCCGACATTCGCCACCCTCAATGTGTAGGATGAAGCACCACTCCACCACCTATGCACTCGAGTGTCGAGTCGGCACCTGCTTCACAACGATGCCTCTAGCAAGGAGCGCGGCGCGAGACGTCGCCATCGTTCGATCCGATAACAGATCTAGGGTTTCCCCCAGAGCAGGCCAAAATGAGCGACGCGACATGCTATGACGATGCCTTCAACAAGGTAACGACGCCAAGGGATGCCGCCATCGTCCTCCATCACCATAGTCGAGGCTTGGTCTTCATCGGTTGTCTTGTCGCTCCAAACTCGCCACCGGACAGATCTAACAACAGACCCGCCGGCACCTCTCCGACCGTCACGACCACGCGAATGCGCAGCCTGGGCGACCGCCGCCTCTGCACCACCCTCCTGGGCGTACCTGACCTGGAAGCTCGACCCAGGGCCAAAGATCGGAGAAGGGATCGCCGGATCCAGGAGACTGAGCCAAGGCCACCGAGCTGGCATAACGCCCAGGCCGCAGCCAGCGTCACACGTCACGATCCGGAGCGCTGCCACACCCATCCCCCGGTGGTAGCCGCCGCCGCCCACAGCTCCAAGCTGCCGCGGAGAGTGCCCCACGCGCCCGCGCCACCATAGGGGCCCCGCCGCCACCCTCCTCGGGGCCGGGCCGGCCTTTGCCAGGAGGTCCCCTCCGGTAGCAGCAAGACTAGAAGGGGAGTGGGATGAACCACGGCGGCTAGGGTTTTTCCCCGAGCCGCCAGGGAGGCGACGCAGAGGGGCCGACCTAATGTTAATCGATGTTGCATCAATAAAGAAAGCAAGTAGACGCGCCCGCGGCACATAACGAATCCGTTTGCTATTCGTGCAGAGAGACGATGGCTGGGAGCGGTCGCCATGGCCGCGCTCGAGGGGGGCGAGCACCGGATGCTGCTACCAGCAAGCAAAGCGAGGCGAGCGGCGATGGCCAGAGCTACGACCGGGAACCCGAGGATTGGAGATGTGGCGCCATGTGCTAGAACAGGGTGGTGTCGGAGCTACAAACATGGTGATTTTTTGCTGGAACCTCCTGATGTCGGGGGTATAACCACTGTGGAATTTTGCTGCAACGACAACACACATCTTTCTTGTTGGAAAGGCAGCAAGGGTTGCAACCGAAGTATCAAGAAGCTACAAGCTTTCTGACCGATGTTATAATCATGGACGATGAATGTTACAACCATAGACGACAGTCGGAGACGACGAATGCTACAACCAAGGACGTGCGTTCGGTCCAGGCGGTGGGGGTTGCAACCGACGTACTGAGGAGCTACAACCAGCTCGTGGGAAGCTGCAATTGGCAATTGTTTCTGATACTACCTCAACGGCAAGGCGCGGCCGTACCTCGACCACTCAATGTTGCAACCATATAGTAACGGAGCTACAACCGTGTCTAATTTTTATTGGAACCGATGACCGCGGTGAGCACGCCGGTCACCATGATGAGCTGGAAACCACAGGGGACTATGAGCTAGGATTGTGGCTGGGCGGGTGCTGCAACGACTCGGCGTGTTGGAACTGCGCCCGCGGCGAGCTGCAATGGCTACCACGGCAGAGTTTCATCCATGGTCGCGGCCATCTGCGACAGTCACCATGCCGAGCTGGAACCACGATTAGAAGAGTTGGAGCTGTAGTTATTTTTTGCTGCAACCTGTAAAGCTAAAAGCTACAACCCTATGTTCTCGCACAATGCTGGAACGGCACAGTTGGCGACGACTCCTGGTGTAGACCGAAGCTAGGGGGATGGGATGTTCAAACCATCAATCGACGGAGCTACCACCATGCCGGAGCTGCAAGCAGGGCAGGGGCAGGGGGTGGGCGAGGGAAGAGCTGCGTCTGGCTGGCGACGGATCTACGCAGTCGGCGGCGGAGCTGCATATGGCGAGCATGAGGGCGGCCGGCGAGCGCCACGGTCGTCCTTTTTTTTTCTCTCCAAGCATGTGTGAGGAGGGACGAAGACGAACACACCTAGCCTGTGCACTAAAAGGGCCCCTTAATGCGCGCTCGATTAAATGCTAGGCAGACGACTGGGGGAAATTTCGACCAGCACGCCGGCGCCTAGCAGTCGCCTTTCATTATGCAAGAAGTTGTTTATTTGCTCATCACTTAATTAGCTCACATAGGACAGCATATTCCTTCCTTCCTTTAACAGGACTCGTTCTCTTCTCCTGTCGTCATCCTCATCCTCTTGCTTATTATTCCTAAGCCAAGTTATTGAGTTGATCAATAAGAGGTAACTCAAAAACGTATATAAATTGGTGGTTTTGGTGTAAGGGGCGAGGTGATACTATTTAATAATGATAGAAAGAGCCGACTTGTTGAGTTGGTGATTCTTTTTTGCAGGTCCGGCAGAGGTCCAATGCAGTTTGCATTATGTAAATTGCAGTCGGCCTACTCGGAGCATAGGTTACAAAAAGAATATTATTATTTTTGCGCATTTATTTTTTCCTAGCTTGCAGCCCAATTAAAAGAAAGAAAATGTGGAGCAGGCCCCTTGGTCCATGTAAGGGACTCACTCTCTGTCCCCAGTCAAAGAGAAAAAAGAATTCGGAGCAGGCCCTTGACTGCACGGTTTGAAGGCCCAACCAAAAAAAATTATGCGTTGACGAACAAAATTTTTAGTACCATCTTAGATAGGTACGGAAGAAAATAATTCCATATGATGAACTGACCAAAAATTCAGGAAATGCACCGTGCTTTATTAGAAGGTATAGATATTTTGGTGTAATTAGACATGGACACTTGGGCTGGCCAGGCTCGTTGATGCTACGATGATCCTCCCCGTGGTAGTAGAACATCGTTAAGGCAGATCTTAGCGGCTCAAGCGAATCCCCTTTTTGTAATCGTGAATTAGACTCGTGCCAGGTCTTGAGTGTTGGTTGTTTCAAAGGTTTCCTAGTGGACGAGACTATCTATTATCTATACCCAATAACTGCATGCGACAAGAAGAGAACAAGATGATCGATGCTTCACCGATCACTTAGGTTGGAGGAGCGATGGTAGCATCCTAGGAAGACATGGTGAGAATTATTGTCATGGTCGATTCACCTGATTTTCATTTGCGAGAATTGGTTTAGGCTAGTCATACTGAAGAATAACTTAACCTAGTGTCATGCATACGACACTAGTTTATGTTACTACCTTCGTAGTACAAAGTAACTTAGAAGTAGTATCATAGATTGTTGCATTTATTAGTGTATAGATTCATTGTTTTTTGAAAGCGCTATGTGATGATAACATGATACCACCTTCCTCTTTTTTCTCATTTAATAGTGTGCCAACTCACCAATTTGCCTAGTTGACATTGCATGTAGATGTATGTTACTATCTATGTTACTCCTACTATAACTAGCCTTAACTCTGTGAAAAGGGAAGGAATCCAATCTGATATTTGGAAAAAAAAAAAGGAAACCAATCTGCAATTCCATCAATAATGATTGGGAAGGTTTCCATGTGTGTGTATTCGCCACCCAGCTATCAGCGATCCAACTTCACAATTTCCTTTATAGTGTCTCATATTTTTTGAAACGCCTTCTTCTCGTGCCCAACTTGCGTACAAAGTGACAAAGACACTTAATTTATTGTACCACTATCATGATTTCGCCTCAAAGATAATAGTAAGCGCTAATGATGACACCATTCCTATCGAGAAGCACAAGTCATCAACTCATCATGCATTAGGGAGCAGATTGATCACCCCAACCCGGAATTCCATGAGCCTGTTTAGGCCGAACGTGGAGTAGCTCGCAAACCATCGCCATGATGGCACCATCCCCTCTCTCAGTTCTCTCACCCTAAAGGAGTTCCTTACTAGAATTAACCTTTGAATGAAGAAATTTCAAGGGCACAAATTCACAATGTTGCAACGAACGATATTTCTTAGCTAATGTAACAAACAAATAGTAAGAGAGAAAAGACAACTACAAAACCATGCACAACTCAACTCTCTCGGTTTCTCACATTGACACACCTAGGCCGACCATGACGGCCTGTAGCATGAAGTCATATCACCCCTTGGAATCAAACGAATGGCCGCTTGGACGCAGGATGAGGAGTCGACAACGATGCAGCCCACGGAGCGGGTGCAGGAGCAGGAGAAGACGCGCCTGCCGCGAGGATGGTGACGTTGAGCTTCATGCCCATCTTGCAATGGTTCCCCACAGTGCAGATAAACCACCTCCTCCCTGCATCGCCGAGGTGGACCTGATCGGTGCCGGAGGTCCAGGCAACGGTGCCCTTGCTGTTCTTACATGCCTTGAAGTCCGGCCCACTCACTTCCACCACATTATGGAAGGCCATTTTGTAATTGAAGACTGCAATCAGTAATGTGGATGAATTAGTCAATTAGCTCGAGCTTTTTACAGTTTTATAGAGGATCACGAGTTTGTTAAGAACTGATGGTAAATGCGGATTAGTTCCTTTTCAATAAAAAAAATGCAGATTAGCGACAATTTAAATTTCTTTGCAAACTTTTTGAAGTAATAAACAGTGTATATGTTTTTGGTGCCATAAGACTTGGAATGATTGATCGATTACCTAGCGCGTCACCGACCGTGAACTGCTTGCTCTCGGACCAGGCAGTGTAGTCAAACCCGAGCGTCCACCCTGTGCCATCCCCCACGGGATGGACGGCGGCCGATGCGGCAAGCAACGGGAGGAAGACCACGGCCAGTGCCACCGCCACGGCAAGCATATGCTTGGAAGCCATGGATATCGCCGAGCACTGAAATTGAAACTTCTTTTTCTTCTACTTACTGAACTGTACTCTGTGCTGGGTGTGACGAGAACAAGTACTCATACATGGTTATATAGAGAGATCGGTTGTTCGGATTCACGTACGCTTGTAGTGCATGGGAGGAGAAATGGTCAAGATGGACGTGGAGCTCTGAATTGCAGTGACCAATGGAACGAAGGGACGCATCGATGGATTATAAGAAGCAGGAAAGGATTCAGCAACTTAATTTTGATTAGTTTGATCCGGTCGTTTCCGGGTCTCGTCCACCTGTGGGCTTGGGAGCATACGAGACGTGCATGCCGGGACAAAGGCGCCGAAGACGGAGTCGCTGCCGGCCACCGCACTTGGCCGGAGCCGGACAAAGGTTTGCTGGTCGTCGGTCCAAAGTCATTTCCCCCTCTTTCAGTGTCTTACATTAGTTTGAAGTCGGCCCATTTAGGCCCGATGTTAGAATTGCGAGATAACTATTCCAGTCAGCCCATTCAAGCCAGATGTAGAATGATAATGCTTTTGGTCGACCAATTTAGCGTGCTATGGATTTGTGGATGGATTTGTCCATGGGAGCATCTCGTTTATGGTCAGATGGAAGCATGTCCTACCTGAAGAATTTCCTACGCACTACACTACTATAACAGCCAATATTTGTCCATCTGTCGCTTGATCGCCATTGCTTCGTTCGTTCGCTGATTTTCTTTTCTTTCCGTTCATTTTCTTCTTCTTTTTCTTTGGTT
This sequence comes from Triticum urartu, assembly GCF_003073215.2. Lineage (NCBI taxonomy): Eukaryota > Viridiplantae > Streptophyta > Magnoliopsida > Poales > Poaceae > Triticum > Triticum urartu. The sequence goes on along the minus strand of NC_053026.1, from coordinate 578,709,820 downwards.
TCTCTTTGGGTTTTATCTCTTCACCGGTTTTCTTTGGTTCTTCTTTTTTTCTTAGTTAATTTCGGCTTTCTTTATTCTTTCATAATTATTTATTTATTTTCTACTTTCTATCTTCATTATACTTTGTTTCTTTCTCGATTTTCTTCACATTATTTATTTTTATCTGTTTTCATTGGTTTTCTTTTTAACACATGTCTGCATTTTTTAAGTACACAATATATGTTTTTGTAGTACATGCGAAAGATTTTTTTTATACACGTTGAACATTTTTCTTTCAATGCGTGTTGGAACACTTTCTTGAACACATGGCCAACCCAAATACATGTTGAAATATATTTTTAAATGACGTGAACATTTGTTTCACATTTGTATAATTTTTTTGTACATATCACAAATAGTTAAATGCAGGAATTTCTTTCAAAATGTCACATACATTTTTTTAGTGGTCTGAAACATTTTTTATAGTACAGTAAATATATTTTTACATTTTGTAGAGATTTATAGAAATTATCGCATACATTGTTTTGAAACACACGAACATCTTTTAAAAAGTGATCAATACATTTTTAATTGCGTCAATTTTTTCTTACTATGTTAAAATTTTCCATATTCATAGTTTTGAGTTTTTAAAGTAAATTTATATTTTTAAATATATTTATTAAAAACAAATAGAGTAAAAGGATAAAATCAATGTGACGCCATCATGAAGCCAGCGCGATGACACACATGCCTACTGGGCCGGCCCACCACCGGCTCCGTGTAGAGTGTTCGCATTTGCCTCGCTATAAGCAAGACCTAGGCGCGCCTGTCCACGGGTACCCCATTGGGGGGCTTTCAAGGGGATGCACGTGACAGACTCCAGCCGCCAAGTGGTGCGCCCCACCGTTGCCATGCGTCGCGTGTCTCCACACCCGGCGGTTGCATGATTTTTTGTTTTTTTATCTTTTTATGCTTTTTGTTTTTTATTTTTTTCCCGATCTCATTTGGTGTTTTTAGGTTTTCATCTTTTTGGTTTTTTTCTCATTTTTTGTTGTTTTGTCATTTTGAATTTTGCCTTCTTTGTTTTTTAGTTGTTCTTTTCGTGTGAAGCACAAAACATACAGTTGTGCTCACCGTGAAGCATAAATTGTGCTTATGTGCTTCCCTAAAAGAGTGACTAACAGTGTTGTGTTTTGCGTGAAAAGGGAACCAAAGTTGTGCAAAGGGAAAGCATAGTTGTACTTCCCCCAAAGAAAACGTGAAGAAAATTGTGCTTCCCAAAAAAAAGTGAAGCACAGTTGTGCTTACAGTTTTTGTTTAGTGAATTTCCTCCTTTTATGTTTTTTATTTGGTTTCTATTTATGATTTTTTCGCTTCCTTTTTTTCATAAACAAAGTTCGTACAAACATGTTAACATGAGATCTAATTTCGAAGACCTCGACGCGAGAAATGCAACTATGAAGAAGGTTTGTGATTTGGACAAACGGTTCAAGAGATAAAACATGTTCAAAAAACTCAACTATGAAAAAAGCACATGCACACCATTTGTATACAAATTTTTAAAAAGGGAACATTTTTTGAAATGCTGAGAATTTTGTGAAAACAATTTTATTTTAAATTGGCAAAGATTTTTTGAATTTGGGGAAAAATTAAATTATATTTTCTGGAATTCTGAATCAAATGTGAAAACACAAACATCATTGGACATTGTTTTTTGTAAAATAACAAACAATTTTATTTTCTGAAGTTTGAAAAAAAGAGATGACAAAAGCACTAGAAAATGGAAAAAGAAAACAAATATAAATAAATACAAAAAAGAAAACCGAAACAAACCTGTAGAAAAAAAAGGTTAAGAACCCTCCTAAAAGGATCCCAAACCCAATCGGGACCTTCTAGAAGCTTCGCAAAACCGGGTATTATAGCCACTTGTGCTAGGTGAAATGGGCCGACCCAGTTACTTGTTTGCTTCGTCTCTCATGTGTATTTCGACAACACTTTGACGCGGTGAGCACCATATAGGAATTGCCAATAGGTGTTTCTAAGAAAAAGGAATTGCCAATAGTTAGTCATGCAACTAATATTATTATTATTTCTAAATCACTAGTCAAGGGTAGCCCGCGTCATTTTTCAGCGCGGCATGTCGCGCAGCACATGCGCATCATTTGTTGCAATTAGCAAGTTTTGCTGGGCTCTTTCACCACGTGCGGGAGGAATGGAGGGTTGTTTGTGCTTTTACTTTTCGATTCGCTTTTTCAAAACAAATACCTATTAAACTGTGTATCTAAATTATACACCAGTTTTATTGTTGCGTTCCTCGTGTATAGATCTTCAAAACTATATGCCGTATCGTTTGGTTTTGATGTAATATTTTTCGGACACAACTTGTGCTCCTAACATGAACTGACCTGTACTCCCAAGTAGTTATAGTCCATACAAGCTTACCAAGCGGGGCCTTAAGGCCTCGCCACGGAGGCACGAACCACTGCGAGTTACAGTTCAAGGAGTTTCAGTTAACAAGCAACTCGTGCAGACTAACTCCCAGAATTCTTTCGTTTCTTTATGAGGAATTAACACCAAGAGATTAACTCGATACGGTACTGCTAACATGATCCGTTTTGATCAAATTAACTCCATCTGAGAGAAACTCCAACGCAATTAAGCTCTTGTCGACTGTTAGCCCATGCGCTCCACATATGGCCATCCTTCCACCGTACCCGGCCCCTATATAACACTTGAGCATTTCCCTCGATTCCGACATCTCTCCACACGCCATTGTTCACTTTGATCCATAGAGCAACATAAGCAGAGAGTGTAGCTGACGTTGAGCAAACAGCAATGGCCTCCAAGACCGCGGTCGTCGCCTTCACGCTCATCGCAGCCCAGCTCCACCTCCTCGCATGCAGTCCAACCACGGCGATATCGATCCCTCCGGCCACCACGACCGGTACTACCACCGTGCCTTCAGGACCCGCGACGGACGTCCCGGCGCTCCCGTTCCCCGGGGAGGGCGAGGTGGCCAAGGCCGCGGCTGACTGCTGGAAGGTAGTGCTGCAGGCGGAGAGCTGCGCGGTCGACGTCCTCAAGTGGCTCGCGTCGCGGCAGCTCGCCGGTCGCGTGAGCCCGGCGTGCTGCGGTGTGCTCCAGAGGTTCGGCGACAGGTGCCTCCGCGACCTCTTCCCCCGCTCTGCGGTCGGCCGACTCTACGCTCCCTTTGTCAGTCACGCGTGCGGTATCCCCAAACGGGCAACGGCCCCCAGCGGCCGCCAGTGATAGCCGGTCGTGTTCTGCCATGTGGCATCTGAAGACTGAGAATAATTCAGGCTCCATTTCAGAAAACAACAATTATTAAGGCTGAGAGATTTCAACTTCTTTTCCTTTTTTCTAAATATAGTTCTTTCTTTCATTTTTAAAGAAATTAAAAGACGCAATACAATAAGGAAATGAAGCCGGCCATGCGGTATGTATGATCGAATACAAGAGCCCTTGATTGAAATTTTTGTATTTCATTCCTGAGTGTATGAGATTATGATTGCATATGAGATTATGATTGCATGATGTATTGCTCTCGTGCATAGGCACGCATATATGATATACAAAGGTGCACCACGGACCTCAACTATACAAGACCTAGGAGGCGAACCCAATAACAATGTACACATAACACACATACTCAACACCCCCTCTCCCCCGCGCAATCGAAGCGGCATCGCGGCTGACGCAAAGACTGGACCGGAACTCCTCAAATGAAACCGTAGGCAAGCCCTTGATTGAATTTCTGTATTTCGTTCCTAAGAGCCAACATGGCATGGGCCAGTTCTTTTGACAACTTAAAAAATAAGCCGCATCAGCTTTTCTCATAAGCTGCCTTCCTCATTCGTTGAAGCTTCTGAACTAATTATGAAATTAATTTAAAAGCCTCAACAAATTTAGAGAATGATTTATTTTTTAAGCTGAGGAGAGGCAGCTTATTTTTTTTAGCCTCAGTTAGTTAGCATGCAAAAAATAATAATTGGTATGCTTTAGTTTTAATTTATCATATTGTGCTAAGAAAGAAAGAATGTATCATATTGTTCTGCTATGGCTTATAGTGTGAGAGACCTCCTGACCAGAGCCTTTTGCGCTAGCCAGGGAAAGTGGCGCTCATTCGCAAATCCCGGTTGTGCCGGCCCAGTGAAGCATCTCTTCACCCATCGATCCCTTCACCAGCTCACTGCCTCGCTCAAACTTCGCTTTCGTGTCGGACGATCGTTCAACCCTTTGACCGTTTTGGCCCTATTAACCATTGACTTATAATTTTTGGGAACAAGTTCAAATTTTTGAAAAGGATGATGATTTTTTTTAAAAGAAACACAAACTTGGAAAAATGCTTGAATAAAAAATATTCATTAATTCAAAAATATAAATTTGGAAAAAGCTCCGCGTACTTGAAAACAATTCATGAATTTGAAAAAAAAACAAATTGGTAAAGAGAAAAGTTCTTGAAAATTAAAATGGAAAAAGAAAACAAAAATAAACAAAAACCGGTCTAAAACAGACAGAAACAAAACATAAAAGAACCGGCCACAAAAAAATGCGAGAAGAACCAGACTATCACTACAGTGCTAAATGGATTGGCCCGGTTGGGGGGGGGGGGGGGGGGGGGGGGGTTGGGGATGGTCCACACTAACTCGGCCATAACTAGGAGATACAACCCTGCCTGGGTCGTTACCCGCCAAGGTCCAGGAGGCTCACACTGGGTAATATTATGATGGGCTTCGAGAGAAGACCCGACCCATTGGAGCCGGCTTACGAACAAGTCCATAGTCGGCTTACGGCCAAGCACGGGGCAGGCAAGAGTTCTCCTAACTTGGAGGACAAGGAAGTTCAACAAGACTTAGAGTAGGATTCATATTATGGGTACAACCCGGAATATACGGTACACAAGGGACCAGAGGACAGGTTAGAATCTCTCGAAAGCTAGGTAGCGCAACAACACCCATGTAATTGAGATCATCATCAATAGCAATCAAACAGGAGTAGACTTTTACCTCCACTGTGAGAGACCGAAGTTGGGTAGACTCGCGTTTCTCATTTCCGATCAACTTCATCAATAGCAATCAAGCAAGAGTAGACTTTTACCTCCACTGTGAAGGACCGAACTTGGGTAGACTCGCGTTTCTCGTTTCCGATCAACCCCGTCCAAGCTTCCACCTTGCAGTGATGGCCTCATAACTTAATTTTCATAGGAGGACATCTACCGTGACAAAACCACGTAAGAGGATGTGGCCGCGTACGATTTATACTCTATTTGGCACTTAAGAATTTGAGGTAAAATTCTCATCCCGGCCCTGTCCATCCGTCCCAAAATAGAGCCAGGGCATGCCAAGAAGGGCGGTTACCCATGGCCCGGGTGTGACGCCCCCGATTCAACCATACACTAATCATACACGCAAACGTGTATGATCAAAATCAGGGACTCACGGGAAGATATCACAACACAACTCTACAAATAAAATAAGTCATACAAGCATCATATTACAAGCCAGGGGCCTCGAAGGCTCGAATACAAGAGCTCGATCATAGACGAGTTAGCGGAAGCAACAATATCTGAGTACAGACATAAGTTAAATAAGTTTGCCTTAAGAAGGCTAGCACAAACTGGGATACAGATCGAAAGAGGCGCATGCCTCCTGCCTGGGATCCTCCTAAACTACTCCTGGTCGTCGTCAGCGGGCTGCACGTAGTAGTAGGCACCTCCCGAGTAGTAGTAGTCGTCATCGACAGTGGCGTCTGGCTCCTGGGCTCCAACGTCTGGTCGCAGCAATCGGGTATAGAAAGGGGGAAAAGAGGGAGCACTACAAGAAACCTGTTAATCTGTGACGGATTTGTGGTGATGTTCCTATAAACTGTCATGAAAATCGTCACATATTAGCAAGCGGTGCATGGGCCTCAATACAGTACTGCCTTTATGACGGACATCGAGGGACCGTCATGAAAATTGTCATGGATCGACTAGCTAGGCCTAGCCTTTTACTTCTTGATCCATGATTGGACCGTCATGGATGGCTCCTGATGATGTGTCGTGCATGCCCTTTGTCTGACCCACATGTCAGTTGAAAGCAATCAACATGTAGAAAAAAAAAGAGCGAAACTGTGAAGGAGCGCGCGCGAAGGAAAATTTTAAGTCACGAGCGCGGGGAGTGAAATTGTAAGCCAGCCCATTTAACTACAGAGTCCCCACCAGCCTAACCCTAGTTACCTTTCTCCCATCTCCCGTACCAACCATAGCCGCCGCCACTTCACCTTCCTCCTCTCGCCGTTCCATGTCGGCGCCGGCGCCGACAGCGCCGGACCTGAACCACACCGCGTCGAGCCCCTCCACATCTATCCCGCCCGGGACCCCTCCCCATTCCACGCCTCTCCCCATTCAGATCGGCCCCTCGAGTTATTGCATCCCAGTCATACCCCTCGATCTGAGGCGGCAGCGGTGGCGGGGGGACCAACTGCCGGATTTGGACGGCCCTGAGGTCGCTGGCGGCGTGCATTGATCCAGCTCCATCTGGCGGCGAGCTGAGGTGAGGTACAGTCGTACAGGAGGTGGCAACACAGCCACGGATGCAGAGTACATCGGCGACCTGTGGCTCGGTCCAATTGTCCGTCAGCCGCCCAGTCGTCGCTCCCCTCATCGTCGCGGTCGTCTTCTCCATCCGTGGTGCGCAGCCTCCTCTATGCGTCGCCGTTCACCTTCTCCAGCCGGAAAGACCCAGTACGTACCTCTGCACCAGTCCCGTACCCTACCGTTCCCCTCTGCTCGTCTCCGCTAATATAAGGTTTATTGGAGCTCTGCAGAGGAGTACAGAGTACCACCAGGACGAGCAAAACACTTGGGGCAGAACACCGGCCATGGATTGATCTAGCCGTACCTGTTAAAGGATGGCTGGAGGCCTCGTTGGCCATGTTGAACCAGTACAGAGAACATCTGGGCGTCTGCCTTGTTCGACATTAAAACGAACAGCAAGGGCAGGAGCACCACTGAGGGTTACTCGTTCGTTACTGATTGTTTGTGCTTTGTTCCTTCCTAGTCACATTGTGAAGCACATTCATTTTTTGTACTGCAAACAAAAAGTATTAGGCAAATCTCCGTTCTTGTTGCAGTTCAAGCATTGTTTTGTAGCTGTACACTTATAATTCAGAGTAATGGCCCGCAAGATTTATCCTATCAGCTTTTAGTATTAAGAAACTCATACCATTTTATATTTAACTGAAGAAAACCTCATATTTGCAGATTCTGTAGGTACATTTTACTGCAGTGTCCATTGTTTCTGCATGCACATAATGGTGATGGATCCCACACCGGTCAGTGCATCTAATGGTCTTTGTACAACTAAAAACATTTTTCACTTGGTGATGATATCTGCACTGCCCTTGCCTGCATAATTTGAATATCTCACATGGACTAGAAACATTTTTTTTACTTGGTGATGATATCTGCACAGCCCTTTCCTGAACATGCCCTTTATGTTATTCATACACTTTACTCAAGCATCTATTTGCCCTTATGTTCTGCTAGGGCTCAATGTTTTCTGGAAGTAAGCTTGACTGAAAATACACGTAATTCAATGCTTGTTCTTCTAACTAAAAATTCAGTTCATGATTCTGGTCCTATACTTACTGAAATGATTACTATAGAGGTCAAAAAGCTTTCAAATTCAAGAATAAGGAGAGTATTTTCTGTTTTCTTTCCGCCAATTTCTTTTCATATAAATATGACATTTATTGTTTATAGTTAATGGGCTTGTTTTAGCTATGTAGTTTTCAACCTATATGATTTCTGGTTATTGGATAATAAACTTTCATGTAGCTCTCGACTGCCCACACATATGTAGCTGTACAATTTAATCTCTAGATACATCATACATGCAAATTATATCTCCTGTCTCCTTCTATAGGTACCTAAAATACTTGACAAAGAAGCGAAATGACAAACAAGCCGCTTGAAGTTCCATGTGCTGTGTAAAATCTTTTTTTTTTGTACAATGAATCAAAACTCTTAGTGCTCTAATTCCTGTGCAATGCTTTGTGCCAAAATCATATAATTTTCATAGCTTCTTGGTCAGTTCGTCTTTTATCTTCTTGGTCAGTTCGTCTTTTATCTTCCGTGACCACGAGATAATTTTCACGAATTAGTATCTTAATTGATTTTGGTCTGTGGCTACCTAATTCTAGAGATGGAATAGAATAGAATAGGTTGAGGGGATCGATCTGAAACTGAGTAGGCACATATGTCAGTGTAGGTTAGTTGGTGGTTTTGGAGCAAAATTGTACACCCCGAAAGAAATATCTACACACGGAAGAAAAAAATAAAATGGTATTTCGAAACATCTGAACGACATTTCAATGCAACGGGAGCACCATATCTGTAGAGTGCTAAAGCTGCACTTGTTGTTTTTCATTTCCTGCTATTCGATTTGCTATTAATCTTACTTTCTCAATGTACAGATGTGCTTCACAAATTTTAAAATATCTTGATGATTAACACTTTAACTTAAGGAGATATTTCCATAAGCAAGTTTAGTTTCTTCCTGTGCTGGGTTCTATTAGCTTATTCTGAATCTGAACATGACATGACGAACCACTGAGACGTGATCAGATCAATTTGTTTTGTGTGTGTATAACAAGTTCCTTTGATTGATTGGCATACATCTTAGGCACACATACTGGAACACGGCGGTCCAGCCAACCTCTGGCCTCCGCTTCTTCCTCCCCGATGGTGCTGTGGAACCAACGCTGGGTTCCGCTACCCCTGACCATGGCCTAACACGCACGGACTGAAGATAAGTTATTCTATTTCTTCCTTAAAGTGAGATCGTTTGCTTCTCTGATCCAGTTCTAGTAATTTGTATAAGGCCTTAGCTTGTTGTCAGGGAGGAACTTTCATCTCATTGCTAAAACTTGGGTAAACTGTGGGCATACAAAATACATCTTTGTTTTTGTTGCCTTACAAACATGGCTGTGAACAAACCGAATGTTGGCAAACAATTGTATATCCATTTTCACTTATTATGATATTTCTGAAAGTGAAAGGGACTAAGGATAGCACAGAGAGCAGAGAGCACACGGGTTATGTTGGAAAAATTGGTCGAAGTTACAATGCATTAGCTGGCATAAATATAGCACAACTAGCATGCCTAGATGCACACAACGTTGATGGTAAGATATGCTTGACAACTACCTAACAGGATCAGATTATTCATTTTGTAAATGTAAAAAAAATATTATTGTCTTCACAACGTCCACCACTGAATATCTCTATGTATTTCTAGACCTTGATTTGATATTAAAAAGACAATCCAATTTATCTTCTCGCTTATGTCCTGGAAGGTTTCAGGATCTGTATCTATATTCGTGATTGCTACTGCATGTGTTCTGACTCGGCTTGTACCTTCATTAAAATGAAGTAATACTTAAGCTATGTATGAGTCTGATTTGTGCAAGCCTTGTTCCTACTGCTGCCACCTTGTATAAATATATACTGGTTCGTGCAATACTTGCTCCTACTTCAAATTTTTAGTCTGAACGTACCTATATACACTTGCATCAGATTAAATTTGTAGTCTGATTCGTGAAGTAGGAGCAAGGGTTGTTCCTACTGCTGCCACCATGTATAAATATATACTGGTTAATTTCATTTAACTATTTTTTCTGTCACAAATAATAGTACTATGCTGGTCAAGTGGGCAGCGTATAGAATCGTCTTGCACAGAAGTAACACGGATAATATAATCAATGGGTTTATGATAGAAAATCATTTCTGTATATCTTGAATGAATATAAACGATGCATGATTATTTCAAGTTGCACTTTCCTATCTATTATCTCATTGTTTATCAAGTATTTTCATGTTTCATTGTCCACTACATTACAATGGGTTTATATGGCCTCAACTACTGCTGCTATAGTAGGAGTTCTGTGATGTGTGTTTCGTCACTTTGTCATTTGACACACTTTTTTTGGGTTAATTTTAAGCAACCTCATGTTTAATCTTGTTTTATAGTAGATACAATGTTATTCTCATTTGTAGGCACTACAAGATTTAAGAATTCTGGACATGTAATTCATTTTTATATTTGTTGCAATTTTCTTATTTCTACTATCTATCCATATGTGCAAATATCTAATATTCTTGTTAATATGCTAGGTAAGATTGGATACTGTGCTACTTGGTGCTGCCCATCACGGCATGATCGTTGCCATCAAGAACGTCGATGGCAAGAGCTTGAATAACAGCCTCGATAGTTTATATGTTTTGTTGATGTAAAATGGATTGTACTGGTTCATAACTCTGTTATGTGATATATTTTGTCAATCTATGTTGTATGTCATCACTTTGTAGATGATTTTTTAAACTGCTGTGTTGTAGATACATACAGATGGCTGTGTTAAACTTTGTAATGTTTCACACCTTGTAAATATTTTTTGTTGGGAAAATTTGGCATTAGGATTTGTGTAACGCCCTTTAAATTGGCCCTTAAAAACATAGTCAAATTCTGGCCAAAAGAAACGGGATAATGGGCTAAGCCAAATTTAAACCGCCCATTAAATTGTGCCTAAATTCATGACGAATTTCGTGACGGAAAATAGTATCCACGTAGGCAGCCACGTAATTCAAATTACTCAATTGAAAATCCTATGTGGCGTTATTCCATGACAGATTGTTCCGTCACAAAGGTTTGGGCCTGGGTGGGCCGGGGGCAGATCCATGACAGCCAAGAACCGTCATGGTAGGTACGATATCAAATTATGACGCGATATACATGACGGATTTCAAATCCGTCAAGGATGGACACCCATGACAGTTTTTCACTAATTTGTGACGGACTAGATCCGTCATGTATTAACAGATTTCTTGTAGTGGAGCAAAGCAACCGTGAGTACTCATCCAAAGTACCCGCAAGCAAGGATCTACACTACATATGTATGCATTGGTATCAAATGGAATAAGGGTATCATATGTGGACTGAACTGCAGAATGCCGGAATAAGAGGGGGATAGCTAGTCCTATCGAAGACTACGCTTTTGGTAACCTCCATCTTGCAGGAGAAGGAGAGAGTAGATGGTAAGTTCACCAAGTAACATCGCATAGCAATAATCCTAACCGATGATCCTCCCTTCATCGCCCTGTGAGAGAGCGATCACTGGTTGTATCTGACACTTGGAAAGGTGTGTTTTATTAAGTATCCGGTTCTAGTTGTCATAAGGTCAAGGTACAACTCCAAGTCGTCCTGTTACCGAAGATCACGGCTATTCGAATAGATAAACTTCCATGCAGGGGTGCACCACATAACCCAACACGCTCGATCCCATTTGGCCGGACACACTTTCCTGGGTCATGCCCGGCCTCGGAAGATCAACACGTCGCAGCCCTACCTAGGCACAACAGAGAGGTCAGCACGCCAGTCTAAATCCTATGTCGCAGGGGTCTGGGCCCATCGCCCATTGCACACCTGCACGTTGCGTACGCGGCCAGAGAGCAGACCTAGCAACCTCCATTACAAAGGAAGTTGCGTGACGCGGTCCAACCCGGTGCGCGCCACTCAGTCGCTGACGTCACGAAGGCTTCGGCTGATACCACGATGTCGAGTGCCCATAACTGTCCCCGCGTAGATGGTTAGTGCGTATAGGCCAGTAGCCAGACTCAGATCAAATACCAAGATCTCGTTAAGCGTGTTAAGTATCCGCAAACACCGACCAGGGCCAAGCCCACCTCTCTCCTAGGTGGTCTCAACCTGCCCTGTCGCTCCGCCTCAAAGTAACAGTCGGGGGCCGTCGGGAACTCAGGCCCACCACTACCTGGATGGAGCCACCTGCCCCTTCAGCCCCCATCTCTGAACAGTATCATAAATAATGTAACAGTATAAAGTATACAACATATGCCCGTGATCACCTCCCGAAGTGATCACGGCCCAGTAGTATAGCATGGTAGACGGACAAGAGTGTAGGGCCACTGATGGAACACTAGCATCCTACACTAAGCATTTAGGATTGCAGGTAAGATATCAACAGTTGTAACAACAATGACAGGCTATGCATCAGAATAGGATTAACGGAAAGCAGTAACATGCTACACTACTATAATGCAAGAAGTAGAGAGAAGAGTAGGCGATATCTGGTGATCAAAGGGGGGGCTTGCCTGGTTGCTCTTGCAAGAGAGAGGGGTCGTCAACTCCGTAGTCATACTGGGTAGCAGCGGCGTCGGTCTCGATGTCTAGCGAGAGAAGAGGGGGAAGAAACAATAAATATAATGCAAACAAATGCATGACGATGCATGACATGACAAAGCGTGATGCCAGGCGTGCCCTAACGCGGTACGAGGTGGTACCGGTGAAGGGGGGAAACATTCGAGAAAGTATTCCCGGTGTTTCACGTTTTCGGATAGATGAACCGGAGGGGGAAAGTTGCGTGTTCGGTATGCTAGGGATGCGCGGCGGACGAACGGGTTGCGTATCCGGATTCGTCTCGTCGTTCTGAGCAACTTTCATGTAGAAAGTATTTTCATCCGAGTTACGGATTAAAAGATATGATTTTCTAAAGATTTAAATTATTTTTTGATTTTAATTAGTTATTTAATTCTAACATTATCCAAAACAGTGAATGATGACGCAGGCATGACATCAGAGTGATGTCAGCAGGTCAACTGGTCGGTTGACCAGTCAAACCAGACATGTGGGTCCATTGTCTGGGCCACTAACAGGGGGTTTAGTCTAACTAATTTGGGTTAATTAGCAGGTGGGGCCCGTAGTCAGTGAGAGATTAGTGTTTAATTAATTAATTTAACTAATTAGCAAATTACCTATTTATTTTTATTCGTTGATTAAGGTGGGGCCCATAGGTTAGTGAGACAGGGGCGGCCCAGTCAGTAGTTGACCCAGTCATCTGGTCAACAGGGAGCCCTGGGTCCACCAGTCAGTGGCCCAGGTGGTGGGACCTGCGGCGCCAGGTCAGCAGGGCTGGCTCTCGCCGTCGGCGACCAAAGGCACGGCGCAGACCCGTCGGAGTTCGCCGGAATTTGCGCATATGGCACGGATCAGGGCACGCATGGGTTCGTTCGAACAAGCGCGAAGAGGCGCATCTAGTGGCGTGGGCGGTTCGTCCCGAGGTCGCCGGAGCTGTCGCCGGCGTCGAGCTGAGCGGCGGCCGGAGCTCGGAATCCGCCGGAAAATGGCCATAGGCCATCATTTTGGACGCGGATGGCTGCGTTCGAACGATCACGAGCCGGCGCATCCAGCGGTGGCACTAGCATGACCGGAGATGGGCAAGGATGACGGCAGCGAGCAGCAAGGCGGACGGCGGAGTTCGGTCGTCGTCGGGTTTGAAGTTGTGGTGCGCTAAACGAGCAGCGCGAGGCGTCTACGGCGTCTACTTGACGCGAGAAGCGGAACGATGGCACGCACGGGACCAAATGGTCACCGTGGCCACGCCGGTGATGAGGCCAGGTGGCGGCGCGTTCTGGTGAGCGTGGAACGGGTGCTACCAGTGTTCAGAGAAGGCAGGGGAGGGCGCATCCGGCGCGGAGGCTCACCGGGGGAGCGTGGGGTCTGGGCAGAGGGCTCGGGGAGGACCGGCGGCATAGATCTAAGGCGAGGGCGACGCAGTGGCCGAGCCGGAGAAGAAGAAGAATGCGGCGGCGCGAGGGGGTCCGGGGCTCGATCCAACGATGTTGTGGAAGTAGAGGACCACGGCGGAGCTGCAGGACTTGCCGGGGCGACAAACGGACGACGGCGGCCGCGTCTTCTACGGTGGCGAGTCCATGGCGGCGTTCGGCCGTGGTGGGGAACGAGGGGGAGAGTGAGGTGGATCTGAGGGGGGGGGAACGCAGGCACCGAGAGAGAGAGAGCGGGGTGAGTGGGAGGAGGGATCGAGGAGGCGGGGGCGTGGCAATCTTATCCCCTCCTCGACGCCAGCGAGGGGGTCAGGCGGGGACGCGCCCCTGTTCTGACCCGCGCCGGGGGAACAGGGGAAGGGGACGCGGCAGGGGAGCTGGGCCGGGTGTGGCCAGCTGGGCCAAGTGGGCCGGCCTGGCTGCGAGCTGGGCCGTCTGGTCCAGGGGGGCTTCTCCTTTTCTTTTGTTTCTGTTTTGTATTTTCTTTTATTTATTTCTTTTTTTCCTTTTAATTTAATTTAGGGCATTTAGGCATTTTATAAAATTGTGACTTCTACACCATAATTACATATGCCATTTTTGGCACTGTCCGAACATTTTTGTTAACTTTTAAAAACTTTTGGTTGTTTGCCATTTTTTGAATTGATTTTTGAAACGGTTTGAACTAACGAAAGTTTAGCAACCATAATCAAAGATGACATGGTATCATTAGGAGAGTTTTAATATAGCCTAATTATCCGGGCGTTACAAATCTCCTCCGCTACAAGAAATCTCGTCCCGAGATTTAGGAGGTAGAAGGAAACAGTGAGGGGTATTCGTCACGCAGGCGGTCCTCGCGTTCCCAAGTGGCTTCGTCTTGGGAGTGATTCGACCACTGGACTTTGAGGAACTTGATCGCCTTCTGACGTGTGCGGCGTTCAGCTTGGTCGAGAATGCGGACCGGATGCTCTTTATAGGAGAGGTCCTGTTGGAATTCAAGCACTTCATGATCCACTGCTCGGATTGGATCCTTGAAGCAACGACGGAGTTGTGACACATGGAACACATCGTGAACCTGAGAAAGGTTCGGCAGAAGCTCCAGTTGATATGCCCTTTTTCCACGCCTTTCGAGAATAGTGAAGGGACCGATATAGCGAGGAGCTAGCTTGCCCTTTATCCCGAAGCGGTGAGCACCCTTCATTGGTGTAACTCGAAGATAAGCATTTTCGCCAGGTTGATAGACCATGTCTTTGTGATGACGGTCATACTGACTCTTCTGACGTGACTGAGCAGTCTTGAGATTCTCGCGAATAATGCAGACTTGCTCTTGGGCCTGTTGGATAATATCCTGACCGAAGAGTGGACATTCCCCAGTTTCTAACCAGTTCAGAGGGGTTCGACACTTTCGTCCATATAGCACTTCGAAGGGGGACATCTTCAGACTAGCTTGATAGCTATTATTATAAGAGAACTCAGCATATGGAAGAGATTCCTCCCATTTCTTGTCGAATGAAATTACACAAGCTCGAAGCATGTCTTCAAGAACTTGGTTGACACGTTCAACCTGTCCTTGCGACTGAGGATGAAACGCCGTACTAAACGATAGGTGAGTTCCCATAGCTTCTTGGAAACTTGCCCAAAATCTTGAAGTGAATAAGCTGCCACGGTCTGAACCGATAACCAGTGGAATACCGTGAAGCGAAACAATTCTGGACATGTAGAGAGTAGCAAGCTGACTAGCAGTGATTGTCTCTTTGACCGCCAGAAAATGTGCAACTTTAGAAAGCCGGTCAATGACGACAAGAATAGCATCATTACCTTTCTGCGATTTGGGAAATCCAGTGACGAAGTCCATTTCAACATGGTCCCATTTCCATTCAGGAATAGAGATAGGTTGCAGAGTTCCAGCAGGCCTTTGATGCTCTGCTTTGATACGGCGACAAACGTCACACTCAGCAACATAACGAGCAATGTCCTGCTTCATATTAGACCACCAGAATCTTTGACGAATATCCTGGTACATCTTTGTACTACTAGGATGGATGGACAGAGGCGTATCATGAGCTTCTTGCATAACCCTTTTAGTCTTATCCAGGTTTTTCTTCGAACATGGTACCACTAGGCGGCCTTTAAAGAACAAGGCGCCATCATCGGCGATAGTGAAGAATGAGGGCTTTCCTTTTGCTAGATGGCGTTTAATCTTATGGACTTCAGAGTCATAACCTTGAATAGTCTTTATACCAGCTACGAGATCTGGTACGACAGCCAGGGTATTTAGAGAACCCTTAGTAACAACAAGAAGATTCATCTTGCAGAACTCCGGGGGAGGGGGAGCGAGTGCTCCAGGAGGAACAATATGAAGGTTCAGCTTTCTAAATTCTTCGACAAGCGAGGGATGAACTTTGTGAACCTGGAGGTGGTTGCAGTAAGACTTGCGGCTCAAGGCATCAGCCATTACATTAGCCTTGCCAGGGGTATAGGATATACCCATGTCAAAGTCTGCAATAGTCTCCATCCATCTCTGCTGACGGAGGTTCAGATCTGGCTGAGTAAACAGATACTTCAGACTTTGGTGGTCGGTGAAGATTTCGCAACGATTACCGAGAAGATAATGTCGCCACTGCTTCAGTGCATGAATGACAGCAGCAAGCTCGAGGTCGTGAACTGGGTAGTTTTCTTCGTGAGGGCGCAGTTGACGAGAGGCATAAGCAATCACTCTGCGTTCTTGCATTAGGACACAGCCTAATCCTTGACGGGAAGCGTCGCAGTAAATGACGAAGTCCTTAGTATCAGGTGGAGCAAGCACTGGGGCAGAAGTCAACTTGTCTTTGAGCGCCTGGAAACTTTCCTGACACTTGTCTGTCCATTCGAACTTGATACCCTTATGCAACAGATTAGTCAGAGGCCTGGCAATCTTGGAGAAGTTCTCGACGAATCGACGGCAATAGCTGGCGAGACCGAGAAAACTTCGGACTTGCTTAACATTCTTCGGAGGAGTCCAATCGAGAATAGCCTGAACTCGTTCAGGGTTGACGGCAATACCATCCTTGGAGATGACATGCCCAAGATAGCTTACTTCGGGGAGCCAGAATTCATACTTGGAATACTTAGCATACAGTTGATGCTCTTGAAGCTTTTCCAGCACAAGACGAAGATGTTCAGCATGTTCTTCTTTGTTCTTGGAAAATACAAGGATATCATCCAGATAAACCACGACGAACTTTTCGAGGTAATCCATGAATATATAGTTCATCAGACGGGAGAAGGTGGCGGGAGCATTCGTTAAGCCGAATGACATGATGGTGTACTCGTATGATCCATACCGAGTCATGAAGGCGGTTTTTGGGATGTCCTCTTCACGAACACGAATCTGGTGGTAACCCAACCTCAAGTCGAGTTTGGAGAACACTGATGAGCCAGCCAGTTGATCATAAAGATCATTGATCCGAGGAAGAGGATATTTATTCTGAATGGTAGCTTGGTTTATAGGACGGTAGTCTTGGACTAATCGGTTTGTCCCATCCTTCTTCTTAACAAAGAGAGAAGGTGCTCCCCAAGGAGAGCAACTTGGGCGAATGAAACCTTTGACAAGAGATTTGTCGATTTCCTCCTTAAGCTCAATGAGTTCATGCGGTGGCATCTTGTAGGGTCGTTTAGCTATAGGGGTGGTGCCGGGTTTCAAGTCGATGATGAATTCGACAGCTCTAGCAGGGGGAATCCCTGGAAGTTCTTCTGGGAAGACATCTTGGAATTCACGAATGACGGGAATGTTTTCAATGCCCTCGAGTGGTGCAGCGTTCAACGCATTCAAGGCATAAAGCCGTGCCTCGGTGTTCTGAACTAGATGAGCTTGGTAAGCAATTATTTCATCAGAAGGGTGTAGCAGATGGACGACCTTAGTGGCGCAAACTATAGAAGCAATATGCGCTTTCAACCAATCCATCCCCAGAATGAGGTCGATGTTAGACGACTTCAGGATAATGGGAGAGGCATAGAATTCCAGCCCTTCGATTTACACGGGGACGTCGATGCCAACCAGTGAGGTTTGACATTGTCCCACGGGAGTTTTTACCAATACCGAAGTGTTCATCTCCTCACATTTAACGTCATGCTTGTATGCAAAATCTTCTGACATGAATGAATGCGATGCTCCTAAATCGAATAAAACAAATGCAGGTACTGAATTTACGAGGAGTGTACCCATCACGGTAGCAGGCTGGTCTAGAACTTCATTGAGATCAACGTGGTTGGCATGAACATGACCATAAGACTTGGCATTGTTATTGCGAGGCTGGTTGCTTCCACGGCCAGCTGTGGGAAGGGCCAGTTGATTCTGGTTCTGATTCTGATAGCAGTTCCTGGCAAGGTGACCAGGTTGGCCACACTTGTAGCACAAACCATTATTGGGAGTGGGAACAGGAGCTTGGGGTGGTGGAGCTGGAAGCCTTGGCTGCCTAGTTGGTGGAGCAGGCAGACGAGGTGCAGCATAGGACTGCCTTGGGCAGGTGCAGTTGGCTGGTACATGCTGTTGGGAATCCATATCTTACGCTTTTGTGAGGACGGGCCCGAAGATGAGCCCGTGTCATGGTTGCGCCTGTGAGAGCTCTGTATTCCTGCAGACCAGTTTCGACATTGATGGCCTTGTTCACCAGGGTGGCGAAATCAACAAAGTCATGCACTAGAAGTGCGAGCTTGATGTCAGCTTGAAGGCCATCATGGAACTTCTCCTGTCTGTGTGCATCAGTTGCAATGTCTTCTTCAGCATAGCGGGACAGATCCAGAAACTCCCACTGATAAGCTTCCACAGTTTTGTTGCCTTGGGTGAGGTTGCGGAACTCACGCTTCTTCCGGTCCATGACTCCCTGAGGAATGAAGCGAGCACGGAAGGCAGCTTGTTAGTCTGGCCAGGTGATGATTGTTCCAGCTAGCAGAGTATGCCTCTGGCTGTCCCACCATTGAGCTGCGGGTCCTTTCAGGAAGAAAGAAGCAAAGGTGACGTAGCTGGCAGGGGCTACATCAGCAGACTCCATCTCATAGGTGATGTCACGGAGCCAGTCATCAGCATCGAGAGGCTGAGTTGAGCTGCGGTACACGGTTGGGTTGAGGCGCATGAAATCCTGCAGAGTCACTTGGGTTGGCTGCTGGTTCATATTGGGGCGAGGAAACTGAGCCATAATATTCTCCATGAACTGACGATTCAGCTCAAACTGTTGCATCATCCCAGCCATATACTCAGGCGGTGGTGGGGCGTTGCCACCACGACCACGACCACCTAGTCTAACCATCCTGCTAATATATAACAGGGGTAGTTCAGCATTGAGAAATTTGTAAAGACAAGAATCATTCATGATGAAACATGCACAATGAAAGCAGCACGATAGATACTACATAGTAGTCGGCATATCTTACAAAAGAAATCATGCATAGAGTTCGGTACACAAAGTTCAGTACATAGACTAAGACATCATAGGCGGCATGCAGGCTCGCGGCGAATGCATCTAACACTAACAAACAAGTCTACATCAGTCCCACGCGGTACTACGGAGGTAGCTGTAGCCTGAAAGCTGGTAGTGTGGCATAGGGAACTCCACGTCGGCAACTTGGGGTCCGCGGGTACTCTGGTGCAGGACTCGACGCTCCAGTGGCAGAAGAGGACCAAGTGCGGGAGAGTAGCCTCCCACATCTGGCCAACCGACGCCCTGGGGCATCACGGTCCTGGCTGGGTAGATCACAGAACGCGGTAGCTCTCTGGATCCGACAAAGGGGTGCAACATCGTCAGAGCACGGTAAAGGTGCTGACGAGTGGTGTACAACTCGTGGCGAAGAGCTCGGTTAGCTCTATCCAGCCCATCAGCATGCAGAACCAGGTTCTGATGGTAGAAGGGCTCTCGGGTGACAGTGGAGTAGGCAGTAGTGTAGTATCCCTCCGCACCAACATCGGATGCGATAGCAATGTGCCTGAAGGGGGAGGTGTCCAACTCCTGATACTCTCCACGAAGACGTGTCAGAGCAGCAGAAGTAGCATCGTGGACCGCCATATCGATAGTCACTCCAACACCATGAGCAGTGTGCAACACGGTAGTGGAGTCATACTCCCGAGAGTAGAGGTAGACGATGGCACGGTACTGCTCCTGGTTGAAGTCCTGATACTCCTCATAGACGGTGTACTCAGGGTGCCAACGATAACCCAGATAGGTCATCATCTCAGCCAACATAGCAGGTAATCCTGAGGCACCAATGGCTTTCGTGTGGCGCACGACCTGCCTCGTGGGTTCCATCTGAAAACAAAGATGTTTTCACAGGAGTCAAATGACAACGTGGATAATGTTCAAATACTTCTCTAAAGAATAACTAGGGCTTATCCAACTATGGGGTGAACGTGGTCACGGGATCCAAGCGCTAGAGTTAGTAAAATCGTTTAACCCAAGTAGGAGAGAGTTCAGAGTCCCAGAGTAAGGATCGAGGAGTAAAAGTTACTAATATGACCCAGAAAGCGACGTGGGCCTGTAAGGCACACATCCATGTTAGTAAAAGTTTTTGTAATGTCTAGACTCGACTTCAACCAAGGAGTGTGGAAGGGGGATTCCTACAGGCAGTCGGCTCTGATACCAACTTGTGACGCCCCCGATTCAACCATACACTAATCATACACGCAAACGTGTACGATCAAGATCAGGGACTCACAGGAAGATATCACAATACAACTCTACAAATAAAATAAGTCATACATGCATCATATTACAAGCCAGGGGCCTCGAAGGCTCGAATACAAGAGCTCGATCATAGACGAGTCAGCGGAAGCAACAATATCTGAGTACAGACATAAGTTAAACAAGTTTGCCTTAAGAAGGCTAGCACAAACTGGGATACAGATCGAAAGAGGCGTAGGCCTCCTGCCTGGGATGCTCCTAAACTACTCCTGGTCGTCGTCAGCAGGCTGCACGTAGTAGTAGGCACCTCCCGAGTAGTAGTAGTCTTCATCGACAGTGGCATCTGGCTCCTGGGCTCCAACGTCTGGTCGCAGCAATCGGGTATAGAAAGGGGGAAAAGAGGGAGCAAAGCAACCGTGAGTACTCATCCAAAGTACCGGCAAGCAAGGATCTACACTACATATGTATGCATTGGTATCAAATGGAATAAGGGTATCATATGTGGATTGAACTACAGAATGCTGGAATAAGAGGGGGATAGCTAGTCCTATCGAAGACTACGCTTCTGGTAACCTCCATCTGGCAGCAGAAGGAGAGAGTAGATGGTAAGTTCACCAAGTAACATCGCATAGCAATAATCCTAACCGATGATCCTCCCTTCGTCGCCCTGTGAGAGAGCGATCACCGGTTGTATCTGGCACTTGGAAAGGTGTGTTTTATTGAGTATCCGATTCTAGTTGTCATAAGGTCAAGGTACTACTCCAAGTCGTCCTGTTACCGAAGATCACGGCTATTCGAATAGATAAACTTCCCTGTAGGGGAGCACCACATAACCCAACACACTCGATCCCATTTGGCCGAACACACTTTCCTGGGCCATGCCCGGCCTCGGAAGATCAACACGTCGCAGCCCTACCTAGGCACAACAGAGAGGTCAGCACGCCGGTCTAAATCCTATGGCGCAGGGGTCTGGGCCCATCGCCCATTGCACACCTGCACATTGCATACGCGGCCGAAGAGCAGACCTAGCAACCTCCATTACAAAGGAAGTTGCGTTACACGGTCCAACCCGGCGCGCGCCGCTCAGTCGCTGACGTCATGAAGGCTTCGGCTGATACCACGACGTCGAGTGCCCATAACTGTCCCCGCGTAGATGGTTAGTGCGTATAGGCCAGTAGCCAGACTCAGATCAAATACCAAGATCTCGTTAAGCGTGTTAAGTATCCGCAAACGCCGACCAGGGCCAGGCCCACCTCTCTCCTAGGTGGTCTCAACCTGCCCTGTCGCTCCACCTCAAAGTAACAGTCGGGGGCCGTCGGGAACTCAGGCCCACCACTACCTGGATGGAGCCACCTGCCCCTTCAGCCCCCATCTCCGAACAATATCATAAATAATGTAACAGTATAAAGTATACAACATATGCCCGTGATCACGGCCCAATAGTATAGCATGGCAGACGGACAAGAGTGTAGGGCCACTGATGGAACACTAGCATCCTACACTAAGCATTTAGGATTGCAGGTAAGGTATCAACAGTTGTAACAACAATGACAGGCTATGCATCAGAATAGGATTAACGGAAAGTAGTAACATGCTACACTACTCTAATGCAAGAAGTAGAGAGAAGAGTAGGCGATATCTGGTGATCAAAGGGGGGGCTTGCCTGGTTGCTCTGGCAAGAGAGAGGGGTCGTCAACTCGGTAGTCGTACTGGGTAGCAGCGACGTCGGTCTCGATGTCTAGCGAGAGAAGAGGGGGAAGAAACAATAAATATAATGCAAAGAAATGCATGACGATGCACGACATGACAAAGCGTGATGCTAGGCGTGCCCTAACGCGGTACGAGGTGGTACCGGTGAAGGGGGAAAACATCCGGGAAAGTATTCCCGGTGTTTCGCATTTTCGGACAGATGAACCGGAGGGGGAAAGTTGCGTGTTCGGTATGCTAGGGATGCGTGGCGGACGAACGGGTTGCGTATACGGATTCGTCTCGTTGTTCTGAGCAACTTTCATGTAGAAAGTATTTTCATCCGAGTTACGGATTAAAAGATATGATTTTCTAAAGATTTAAATTATTTTCTGATTTTAATTAGTTATTTAATTCTAACATTATCCAAAACAGTGAATGATGACGCATGCATGACATCAGAGTGATGTCAGCAGGTCAACTGGTCGGTTGACCAGTCAAACCAGACACGTGGGTCCAGTGGGACCCACATGTCATCGTCTAGGCCACTAACAGGGGGTTTAGTCTAACTAATTTGGGTTAATTAGCAGGTGGGGCCCGTAGTCAATGAGAGATTAGTGTTTAATTACTTAATTTAACTAATTAGCAAATTACCTATTTATTTTTATTCGTTGATTAAGGTGGGGCCCATAGGTTAGTGAGACAGGGGCGGCCCAGTCAGTAGTTGACCCAGTCATCTGGTCAACAAGGAGCCCTGGGTCCACCAGTCAGTGGCCCAGGTGGTGGGACCTGCGGCGCCAGGTTAGCAGGGCCGGCTCTCGCCGTCGGCGACCAAAGGCACGGCGCAGACCCACCGGAGTTCGCCGGAATTTGCGCATAGGGCACGGATCAGCGCGCGCATGGGTTCCTTCGATCGAGCGCGAAGAGGCGCATCTAGTGGCGTGGATGGTTCATCCCGAGGTCGCCGGAGCTGTCGCCGGCGTCGAGCTGAGCGGCGGCCGGAGCTCGGAGTCAGCCGGAAAATGGCCAT
Organism: Triticum urartu; assembly: GCF_003073215.2. Classification (NCBI taxonomy): domain Eukaryota; kingdom Viridiplantae; phylum Streptophyta; class Magnoliopsida; order Poales; family Poaceae; genus Triticum; species Triticum urartu. The sequence goes on along the minus strand of NC_053026.1, from coordinate 578,686,857 downwards.
AGGCCATCATTTTGGACGCGGATGGCCGCGTTCGAACAATCACGAGCCGGCGCATCCAGCGGTGGCACTAGCACGACCGGAGATGGGCAAGGATGACGGCGGCGAGCAGCAAGGCGGACGGCGGAGTTCGGTCGTCATCGGGTTTGAAGTTGTGGTGCGCTAAACGAGCAGCGCAAGGCGTCTACGGCGTCTACTTGACGCGAGAAGCGGAACGGTGGCACGCACGGGACCAAATGGTCACCGTGGCCACGCCGGCGATGAGGCCAGGTGGCGGCGCGTTCTGGTGAGCGTGGAACGGGCGCTACCGGTGTTCAGAGAAGGCAGGGGAGGGCGCATCCGGCGCGGAGGCTCACCGGGGGAGCGTGGGGTCTGGGCAGAGGGCTCGCGAGGACCGGCGACGTAGATCGAAGGCGAGGGCGACGCAGTGGCCGAGCCGGAGAAGAAGAAGAATGCGGCGGCGCGAGGGGGTCCGGGGCTCGATCCAACGACGTAGTGGAAGTAGAGGACCACAGCGGAGCTGCAGGACTTGCCGGGGCGATAAACGGACGACGGCGGCTGCGTCTTCTACGGTGGCGAGTCCATGGCGGTGTTCGGCCGTGGTGGGGAACGAGGGGGAGAGTGAGGTGGATCTGATGGGGGGGGGAACGCAGGCACCGAGAGAGAGAGCGGGGTGAGTGGGAGGTGGGATCGAGGAGGCGGGGGCGTGGCAATCTTATCCCCTCCTCGACGCCGGCGAGGGGGTCAGGCGGGGACGCGCCCCTGTTCCGACCCGCGTCGGGGGAACAGGGGAAGGGGACGCGGCAGGGGAGCTGGGCCGGGTGTGGCCAGCTGGGCCAAGTGGGCCGGCCTGGCTGCGAGCTGGGCCGTCTGGTCCAGGGGGGCTTCTCCTTTTCTTTTGTTTCTGTTTTGTATTTTCTTTTATTTATTTCTTTTTTCTGTTTTATTTAATTTAGGGCATTTAGGCATTTTATAAAATTGTGACTTCTACACCATAATTACCTATGCCATTTTTGGCACTGTCCGAACATTTTTGTTTCAACTTTTAAAGACTTTTGGTTGTTTGCCATTTTTTTTGAATTGATTTTTGAAACGGTTTGAATTAACGAAAGTTTAGCAACCGTAATGAAAGATGACATGGCATCATTAGGAGAGTTTTACTGTAGCCTAATTATCCGGGCGTTACACCGGGGTAAATAGATTGATGAGCAACAATGAAGAAATATATGTAGCAGCAAACTAAAAACCAGTCAAGTTCTCTATATATTTGTGAATAATGTTACTAGTGTGTGCTCTTTTAGACCACCTTATTTGTTTTGCTCTGTAAAAGTTGTATTTTGCATTCTAATAAATCTAAGCTAGAATTTGTCTTCTATTTTTGGAAAATATAAATATTTTTCTACAATTTCCAAAATAAAGTGCTCCATGAAGCTCGGGAGTACAAAATCATCGCCTTTTGACACTTATATGTAACTAATTAATCCTCCATCCATCAAGCTCATACCTATTTTTCTTCTGAGAAACACATATTCAAATATATAAATACACGTTGAACGATTTTTTATATATGATGAACAGTTTTTATGTATGGTGAACCTTTATTTCAATATAGGGGAACTCTTTTGAATACACGTTTAACATTTTCAAATATTTTTGTATTTTTTAATATATGTTTTTATCTTATTTAGATCTGTTTACCAAAAATCGAGGGGGGGGGGGGGGGGGGGGGGGGAGCAAACCCGTGTAATTGAGCGCGCCAGAGTGGGCTGGCCAGTTAGCAGCTTGTTTGAGGTATTGCCTCCCCTATTGGAAGCCGAAGTGTGTTGTCCACTGGGAGGTCTCAATAATGATCTCTATCATAAGGTTATTTGTCGACACTCAAAGCCTGTTTAGTACTGCTTCGCTCCCTAAAATTCAGCTCCGTTTTAAAAACACAAGAAAACGGAGGTGCTTCATAATGTCCCTCCCCAAAAGAAGTCCTAGAATATAGAGTACAACTCCCTGATTTTAGTGAAGCTCTTGAGTGGTTGGTCCAAAAATTCTAGTCCGAAAAGTCTTCGTGGGGCTTGGTAAAATTACATACCACACTGCCACCAGTAAATAGATACCCCTTCGTTCTTCCCACACGCCACACAACCTACAATAGCCCTTTCCCGGCAAAATTTTCCATTTTAGAAGATGGAGCTAGCTGGAAGCCAAACAGATGGGGTGCACCTGATTTTGGTGGAGTGGAATAATTCCAAACAGGCTCTTAAGTCCAATAGACACACGCTGACTGGGCAGCAATACAGAGTCGGCTCTACTCAGTACAAGAAGGATGCTCAACTAGCGAAAATGCCTACTAGAGAACGGTCCCCTTGTAGCACTTTTTTAGGGCAATCAACTAGGTTTTATTGCTCCTTTTCGAAAAAAAACTAGGTTTTATTGCTGAGGCCATAAATTACAGGGATAACACTGGGGTCATGAGGCTGGCCAGCAGGATATGTCGACCTTGGTCTAAATATAATGAGTGTATAGCTAGATTGTTAGCTTCATAGTTACAACTCCTGCTCTCATAAGCAAAAGTACATGAACTAAAATAGTTTTTCACTGTCAGATCTTCATGAGGATTCCTCCGTACGATCATATCTCTCGTTCATGCACATCCTTGATCAATATCTCACAATCCCAGGCAACATATAAGCTTGGGATTCCTCGTTCCTCAGCTAGGGCAAGAGCTTCACAGCAAGCTATATCTGCAAGTCACGCTGGGTCGGTCGTTCCATGAATCACATGTACTGAAGACCCGTGGTATGCACCATTCTGCTCGCAACAGACTGCCGCAGCTCCTCCAAAGTTTCCAGCTAGCATTAACATTCATTTTTACTTGACACTCAGGTGGCGGGATCCACTTTTTGTTCGGTAAGCTTGGTGAAGCCGCAGCTCTCGGAGGAGTCTCCATACTCATGTTAATCTAGCTGCACCTGTTCAATTTTCAGTAAGTTAGTTTTCTGAATAATCTTGAAACGTGCAGTGTACACGGTCAGGTTCAGTTTAGACAGGTTAGTGTCAGGCTACTCTTTTCTTCAGACTTAGTCGTAGCTCTCTTTGCTGTTGTAATCGTGGGTGTACTGGCCACCACTCTGTCCGTGGGATGGCGCGGATAAAACGGATCGTGGGCAATACATGCTACGAGGTTGTTACGCTTGAGAATAAAGGAAGGAAACAAAAAAGACGCAGGTTAAGCGCGTCGCAAAACTCAGTCTCCTCCCTGTTTTCTCTGTTTGTCGGTGTTCTTTAGAGTTGATTCTAAATCCACCCTCACGTGTGTGTGTGTGCTGATCTGGGCCGGTTCCAACATTTGGTATTCAGAGCGTTGGTTCACGGAGGAGGAGCACGGCGGCGGAGATAGGAGGAGTTGTGGCGGCGGCGAGTAGTGATATGTGATACTTCACCGAAGAGCAGCGGCGGCGGAAAGTACATGCCGCCCGCGAAGAGGACCGGGGATGACGACACGGGCGCGGAGGTGGCGTGTCAGGACCCCGATCCTAAGCCACATCGATCTAGCATGTAACACATCATATCATTTTGCGGCCTCACGCACGGTATTCCCACGGGTGCCACCTTACCTGGCCCGGGACCGTTTGCGCCTTTTGGCTCACGTATATGATAGTGTCGCTAGCATCCATATGACAGAGAATCCGGGCCGACATGGCTAGTCGTGAACCCAAAGCGGCGCTAACCCATGAGGACAGGCATACATGAATCACATCGAGCATGTCGGTCATCAACGTGTGAATCCGGGCTGTAGCACTGAGCTAACAGGACTCCGGAAGTCACCGCGTGACATTTCCCCGAAGGGACAGACACAGGAACGAAGTGAAACACATGCCGGCCAGTCAAGTGTTCCGAGCAGTAGTGCTGGGCTAGCAGGACTCCGGTGAACCGGGCTGTAGCGGACTACTATCGCTCAGAAAGCACTAGACTACATTTTCCCATAAGAGAGGCTGCCAAGGATGAACAACTAGATTGTCGGATCCCACACATACCAAGCATTTCAATCATACACACAATATGCTCGATATGTGCAAATACAACATGGCATCACAACAAGACTCTACCACTCAAAGTATTTATTTATTAGGCTCCGAGGAGCGAGATATTACAAGCATGGGTCTCATGACCCCACATTCAGAGCATACAAGTCAAAGTATATGCGGAAGCTTAACATGTGTGAGTACAGACATCTACAAATGAAAAAGCCTGAGAAGCCTGACTATCTACCAGATCCTGTCGAGGGCACAAGATCGTAGCTGAGGTATCAAGCTAAACGTCGAAGTCCACGTGCAACTACTAGCGAGACTGAAGTCTCTCTGCAAAACATAAAATAAGCAAACGTGAGTACAAATGTACCCAGCAAGACTTACATCATCACTAACTACATATGCATCGGTATCAACAAAGGGGGTGGTGGAGTTTAACTGCAGCAAGCCAGCTTTGACTCAGTGGCTATCCTGAACTACGACTGCAAGTAACTCTTTGAGGTGGCGCACACGAGTCCACAAATTCACCATACCAATACACCGCTATGGATCCGCTCCCGTCTCCCTGCGAGAACGCCATCCATAGCACTCACACTTATCTTGCGCATTTTAAAGTATCCACTTTCGCTTGTCTATGAACTATGCAAGGGGTCCAAGTTTCCATATCCGAGGAATCCGGCTATTCGAATAGATAATGATAACCCTGCAGGGGTGTACTTCTTCACACACGCTCTCGCCACTTACCGCCCTGTACACGTCATGTACCTCGGCAACCTTCAAGCGGAAGCCGGGCGAGGGAGTCGGCCACGACCTGACTAACCAACAAGTCTCTAGTCCAGGTTTATCGCCTATTCGGGTTCCATCCGCAAGGAGATCCGGCCGGGGTGTCGCTCACGGCCCCAAACGATGTGTGCAGGGTTCCCAAGCCCACCTCGATGGGTAGATCTACGCTTGATACACCGTGCCACGGTGCCTAGTCTGTCCCAAGCCCACCTGTACCGGGTACCACTTGGTAGACTACTAACACTACCTACAAACACCAGAAACTAGTTGCAACTCCTGGACAGAGATCATGTTGATTAATAAGTCGAGAGGGGCACTTAAGCATTCCAATGTGTGGTAGTAACTGTTCATGGATCACAAACACAGAACTCAGTTCCTGAGGACGGCTGCAATGAGACAACCCACCATGTACTCCTACATGGCCTCTCACCGCTACCTTTACCAAATCGTGTTCACACACTTAGCTCTCAACAGTAAGACATGTTCACCACAGTCCAATTCATTCCCGACGAATCAGACCCGACTCAACTCTAAGCAGTAGCAGGCATGACAACAAGCATGAATGAGTAGGCACATCAGGGCTCAAACAACTCCTACTCATGCTAGTGGGTTTCATCTATTTACTATGGCAATGACAGGTCATGCAGAGGAAAGGGGTTCAACTACCGCAGCATGTAACAGTTGAATCGCTGTTGTCCTAATGCAGTAAAAGAGAGCAAGAGCGAGAGAGTGGGATTGTATCGGAATGAACAAGGGGTTTTTGCTTGCCTGGCACTTCTGAAGATATTATAACTCTTCATCGGTGTTATTGAACTCATCGTCGGAAGCACGTCTATCGAGAGGGGACAATCACCGACTAGCAAAGAAGGAACACAATCAATGCAATGCACATTCACATGAATGACATGTCATGTTAAGGTACTGAATTTACCTAATGCAATATCTAGCCAAGTTAATTGAAGTGGAACTCAAACAAGATCAAATTCCAACTCCAAATGTTATTTCATAAATTGCCCTAATCATCATTTGTCCTATTCAGTGAGGTTAACTTGTTCAAACATGCATGCAAATGCCATATTCAGATTCTTTGGATTTTTCTGATAATTTTTCATATATAATTTATTTCATTTGGAGTTACAGTTGAATTTCTATGATTTTTAGAAGTTTAGGCAATTTTCTGGAATTTCCTGAATAATAAAAAATCCAGAAAATGTTTTATTGCGTCAGCATGAGGTCATGATGACGTCAGCAAGTCAACATGCGCCGTCCAGGTCAAACCTGACCAGTGGGGTCCACTGGTCAGTGACACTGTGTCAACTACAGGGGCTGACGTGTGGGTCCGGTCAATGCTGACGTGGCCAAGTCAACGCTGACAGGCGGGCCCCCCTGAGATTAGTACTAATCTAACAGAGAAGTTAAACTAATAAATTTAGGCACTGGGGGCCCACATGTCAATGAGGGGGGGGGGTTAATTAGTGCTAACAACGGGGTTTAGCCGGCGACTAATCGCCGGCGCTAAGCAGTGCACGGCGGCGATCACCGGCCGGCCGTTTCCAGCAGCTAGAGTTTGCGTGGGTGGGTGCGTTGGAGAGCTGCTGTTGCGGCGCTTCGAACGGTGGCAGTGGCAGGTGCTCGGGTGGGCTGTGGCGTCGGCGGCGGCGAGCGAGGCGGCGACCGGAGCTCGTCCTCGAGCGGCTAGGGGGCTGCAGTGCACGGTAGAGGTCAAGGTTGGTCGTGTTCTTCTCCTGGGGCCGCACTGACCACGACGGCGTGCTCGGTTGCGGGTTCCCGTAGGTGTGGCTGCGGTGGCGACATGGCCGGCGGCGGGGAGCTTCAAAGCTCCGGTGACTCGGGCGGCTAGCGGGTGCGTACGAGCATGGGGAGCAGGGGAGAAGAAGGTGGAGCTCACAGCGGGGTCGGAGACGGCCTCTGCAAGCTCGGGGAGGCGGAGACGGCGGCAAATCGACGGCGGCGATCCTCGATGGCCGAGGAGGGGAACGGCGGAGCTGGCGGCATCCAGGGCTTCCAGCGCCTTCCGTCTTGGTGAGGAGGAAGAGGGGGACGAGGCGGGGCTCTCGAGCACGTTGGATGGGCGAGGGAGGGCCGGTGGCCGTGGCAACAGCAAGCGGCGGCGACGGCATGCTCGGCCATGGGGGGGGGGGAAACAGAGGAGCGAGGGGAAGGGGTGAGAGCGTAAGAGAGAGAGAGGGAGAGGCAGGGAGGTGCGGGGCTTCATCCACGTCTCCTGGGCGTCGCGAGAAGGCCACGGGGGCGTGAGGCAGGCAGGGAGGAGGTGGCGGCCTCAGCGCGCGCCGTGCCCGCCTTCGCCTCTGCCTGCTGGCAGAGGTTGAGGACGACTGGCAAGTCGCCAGGTGGGCCGGGCCTCCAACAGTACTGGGCCAACTGGGCGCTAGGTCAGCTATAGGTGAGGTTCTGCCCTTTTTTGTGTTTTGGTTCCTGTTTTCTATTTCTGACATTTGTTTTAATTTGATTCTTGAACCAAACTAATTTTTCTGCTTCTGACAATTTTTGTAGAGACTAAATGGATTATTCCAAAGCCCCTCAACAATTATTAGAATTATTGGACATATAGTTAATATATCACCTATATAAATCCAATGCAAATAATTATTGGATTAACTCAAATGCCCAAAATAAATATTTCTATGAATCCAAAAATATTGGTTTGAATTTTACCTCTTGCCAATATTTTTATAGCTTAACAGGAACATTTTATTGGGTTTATTTGAAGCAATTTTTAATGTTGATCATTTTTTTGAAATGATTTCTGAGGCTTTCAGTTTTCCCCAATTCAACTTTCAGAAATTTAAACATGATGCAAATAAGATGCAAACACTAGGCAGCACCAGAAGCTAGGGATGTGACATGGCGATCGTGCCACGTGCGTCGGCAAGGGGCGGCAGCATCCTGATCCAGTATCCAATGCTCACGGACTCGAACTATGGTCTGTGGGCGGTGAAGATGAAGATCGTTTTGCGTCCGTTTGGCATGTGGCCGGCGCTCGAGGGCACGAGTGAGTTTAACCAGAGCCGGGACGATGAAGCGTTTGCCGCACTCTCTCAGTCTGTTCCCGACTCGGTGATGATGGCGGTGGCTGAATGCACTACCGCCCACGAGGCCTGGGAGGCGATCCGGTGCATGCGTCTAGGAGAGGACCGCGTCAAGAAGGCGCGGATCAAGCAGTTAAAGCAGCAGCTCGACCGCATGGAGATGGACGATGCAGAGTCCGTCAGTGTGTTTGCACAGAAACTGATGGCACTCGTTGGAGAAATCCGGTCGCTGGGCGAGACAGTATCGGAGGAGTCGATCATTGAGGTCCTCTTCAATGCGATGCCGAGCCGGTTTGGGGACATTGTGAACACCATAGAGCACTGGGGTGATCTCTCCACCATGACACTGTCGGAGGCCGTCGGGCGCCTTGTCGCGTTCGAAGAGAGTCAGCGTGGTCGGCGCCGTCACACCGGTGGGAAGGAGGATAAGCTCATGTTGATGACACAGGCCCTCGAACAGCTGATGAAGGGCAAAAAGGAGTCACCCGGAGCCGGCAGCAGTAACGACGGTTGTGGCCGTGGAGGCGGCCGAGGTCGCGGCGGTGGCCGCGGAGGCCGTGGTGACCGTGCACAAGCTGGGCGCAGTGAGAGTAAGGATGCTGGGAAGCAGAAGAAGCACCGCAAGTTTGACATCACAAGGTTAGGTGTTTCAATTGTAATGAGATGGGTCATTTTCAGTCTGACTGCCCTGAGCCGAAGCGCCAGCAGGCGAACTTTGCACAAGCAGCAGAGGATGACGCCCCTGGACTGTTGATGCTCGAGGCATGTGAACTGATGTCAGTTGAGCCCACCCCAACAGAGCATGTGTTTCTGAACGAAGAGAAGGTGCTGCCCAAGCTCAATGGTAGTCAGGACATCACCTGGTACTTGGACACTGGGGCTAGCAATCATATGACTGGCTGTCGTGAGAATTTTGCAGAGCTCGATGAGGTAGTGAAAGGCAGGGTGAGATTTGACGATGGCTCGGCAGTGGAGATCTGCGGACGAGGTTCAGTTCTCATAGAGTGTCACATGGGTGAGCACCGAGTCCTGACTGACGTGTGCTACATTCCTCAGCTCAAAAACAGCATCATAAGTTTGGGTCAGTTGGATGAAAATGGATGTAAATATGCTAGTGAAGATGGTGTCATGACAGTGCGGGACAAGCAAAGGAATGTACTCGCACGAGTGAATCGCACCAAGAACAAGATGTATATCCTAAACATCCAGCCATCAAAACCAGTGTGTTTGCTCGCGCACGCAAAGGAGGATGCATGGCTTTGGCATATGAGGTTCGGACATGTAAACTTTCGCTCCCTGAGGGCCTTGGCTACAGAAAGTATGGTTGAAGGTATGCCACACATTGAGCATATTGAGCAGATTTGTGATGGGTGCATGATAGAAAAGCAGCGCCGGTTACCTTTCCCAGCACAAGCAACGTACCGTTCCACACAGAAGCTGCAGCTGGTCCATGGAGATCTTTGTGGCCCGATATCACCAGAAACCCCAGGAGGGAAAAGGTATTTTCTCCTGTTAGTTGATGATTTCTCAAGGTACATGTGGATTGTTCTCTTGAGGATCAAAGACGAAGCCCTTGAGGCGATTCAGAAATTTCAGAGTGCTACTGAAAATGAGATAAGTGTGAAACTGAAGGCCATACGGATAGACAGGGGTGGCGAGTTTACGTCAAATGAATTTGCAAAGCGCTGCAATGATCATGGGGTCAAGCATTTCCTCACTGCACCCTACACTCCACAACAGAATGGTGTGGTTGAAAGGAGAAACCAAACTGTGCTGGGCATGGCGCGCAGTCTGCTAAATAGTATGGAGGTGCCAGCTCGGTTTTGGGGTGAAGCAGTGACCACTGCCGTGTATTTGCTGAACAGATCGTTGACAAAGAGTGTCAAGGGCAAAACACCGTATGAGGCATGGCATGAGAGAAAGCCGTCAGTCCAACATCTTCGCACTTTTGGTGGTGTTGCTCATGTGAAAAAGGTTGGTCCTGGTGTGTCAAAACTCTCTGACAGAAACTCACAAATGGTCTTCATTGGTTATGAAACTGGCTCCAAGGCTTATCGCATGTATGACCCGGAAAGTAAAAAACTTGTTGTATCACAAGATGCAGTGTTTGAGGAAGATAGGTGTTGGGATTGGAGCCTCTCGGGATCAGTGGGAAGGAGCAATGGAAGTTCATTTGTTGTCAGCTACCCAGAACAGCTAGTTTGTGATGGAGGAGAGGTAGCAGAAGACGTTGCCGTGGCAGCAGATTCACCAAGCAGAACTCCTACCATAACAGCGCCTCGGCAGGGTCATAGAAGAAAACGTGCCAACAACGGGGCTGCAATCCCGCTGGACCTAGAAGTCTCTCCGGTGTCCCCTGCTTATGCTCCTGGTTCTCCTAACACCCCGTACACCGAGCCTTCGCAGGGGCCACAAGGCAAGCGCCTTCTGGAGGATGTCTATGAGGAAACAACAAAGATAAAGGCAGCCTACTCAGGCCTCTGTTTGTTTGGTATGGAAGAACCTGCCAATCACCTTGAGGCGATGAAAGAGTCGTGTTGGCATAGAGCTATGCAAGATGAATTGAGCTCCATTGAGGCAAATAGTACATGGCACCTTTGTGATATGCCAAAGGGATGCAAGCCCATTGGTCTAAAGTGGGTTTATAAGCGAAAGAAGGATCCCAACGGAGTTGTAGTCAAACACAAGACGAGGCTAGTAGCTAAAGGGTATGTATAGCGCGAAGGGATCAATTTTGAGGAAGTTTTTGCTCCTGGTGCATGCTTGGAATCTGTTAGACTACTAGTTGCACTTGCTGCACAATCTGGTTGGAAAGTGCATCATATGGATGTGAAATCGGCGTTTCTCAATGGCGATCTGAATGAAGAAGTCTATGTGAGCCAACCGCCGGGGTTTGAGATCGCCGGCTATGACAACAAGGTGTACAGGCTGAAGAAGGCCCTCTACGGCCTTCGACAATCTCCAAGGGCATGGAATTCTGATGTCTACTACACAACCTTCTTCTTGTAGACGTTGTTGGGCCTCCAAGTGCAGAGGTTTGTAGGACAGTAGCAAATTTCCCTCAAGTGGATGACCTGAGGTTTATCAATCCGTGGGAGGCATAGGATGAAGATGGTCTCTCTCAAGCAACCCTACAACCAAATAACAAAGAGTCTCTTGTGTCCCCAACACACCAAATACAATGGTAAATTGTATAGGTGCACTAGTTTGGCGAAGAGATGGTGATACAAGTGCAATATGGATAGTAGATAATGGTTTTTGTAATATGAAATATAAAAACAGTAAAGTAACTAATGATAAAAGTGAGCACAAACGGTATTGCAATGCTAGGAAACAAGGCCTAGGGTTCATACTTTCACCAGTGCAAGTTCTCTCAACAATAATAACATAATTGGATCATATAACTATCCCTTAACATGCAACAAAGAGTCACTCCAAAGTCACTAATAGTGGAGAACAAACAAAGCGATTATGGTAGGGTATGAAATCACCTCAAAGTTATCCTTTCTGATCGATCTATTCAAGAGTCCGTAGTAAAATAACATGAAGCTATTCTTTCCGTTCGATCTATCATAGAGTTCGTACTAGAATAACACCTTAAGACACAAATCAACCAAAACCCTAATGTCACCTAGATACTCCAATGTCACCTCAAGTATCCGTGGGTATGATTATACGATATGCATCACACAATCTCAGATTCATCTATTTAACCAATATAAAGAACTTCAAATAGTGTCCCAAAGTTTCTACTGGAGAGTCAAGACGAAAATGTGTGCCAACCCCTATGCATAAGTTCACGAGGTCACGGAACTCACAAGTTGATCACCAAAACATACATCAAGTGGATCACATGATATCCCATTGTCACCACAGATAAGCACGTGCAAGACATACATCAAGTGTTCTCAAATCCTTAAAGACTCAATCCGATAAGATCACTTCAAAGGGAAAACTCAATCCATTACAAGAGAGTAGAGGGGGAGAAACATCATAAGATCCAACTATAATAGCAAAGCTCACGATACACCAAGATCGTACCACCTCAAGAATACGAGAGAGAAAGAGAGAGAGATCAAACACATACCCTCAGCCCCTAGGGAGAACTACTCCCTCCTCGTCATGGAGAGCACCGGGATGATGAAGATGGCCACCGGAGAGGGATTCCCCCCTCCGGCAGGGTGCCGGAACGGGTCTAGATTGGTTTTCGGTGGCTACGGAGGCTTCTGGCGGCGAAACTCCCGATCTAGGTTTCTTTCTGGATGTTTCTGTATATATAAGAGGTTTTGGTGTCGAGAACAAGTCAGGGGGGTATCCGGGCTATCCACGAGGCAGGGAGGCGCGCCTCGGGGGGGGGGGGGGGGTTGATACGTCTCCGTCGTATCTACTTTTCCAAACACTTTTGCCCTTGTTTTGGACTCTAACTTGCATGATTTGAATGGAACTAACCTGGACTGACACTGTTTTCAGCAGAATTGCCATGGTGTTATTTATGTGCAGAAACAAAAGTTCTCGGAATGACCTGAAACTCCACGGAGATTATTTTTGGAAATAATAAAAAATACTGGCAAAGAATCAAGGCCAGGGGCCCACACCCTAGCCACGAGGGTGGGGGGCGCACCCCCTGCCTCGTGGGCCCCCTGGAGCTCCACCGACCTCAACTCCAACTCCATATATTCGTGTTCGGGGAGAAAAAAAGAAAGAAGAAGGATTCATCGCATTTTACGATACGGAGCCGCCGCCAAGCAATAAACTCTCTCGGGAGGGTTGATCTGGAGTCTGTTCGGGGCTCCGGAGAGGGGAATCCGTCGCCACCGTCATCATCAACCATCCTCCATCACCAATTTTATGATGCTCACCGCCGTGTTTGAGTAATTCCATCGTAGGCTTGCTGGACGGTGATGGGTTTGATGAGATTTATCATGTAATCGAGTTAGTTTTGTTAGGGTTTGATCCCTAGTATCCACTATGTTCTGAGATGTTGCTATGACTTTGCTATGCTTAATGCTTGTCACTAGGGCCCGAGTGCCACGATTTCAGATCTAAACCTATTATGTTTTCATGAATATATGTGAGTTCTTGATCCTATCTTGCAAGTCTATAGTCACCTACTATGTGTTATGATCCGGCAACCCCGAAGTGACAATAATCGGGACCACTCCCGGTGATGACCGTAGTTTGAGGAGTTCATGTATTCACTATGTGTTAATGCTTTGTTCCGGTACTCTTTTAAAAGGAGGCCTTAATATCCCTTAGTTTCCTCTAGGACCCCGCTGCCACGGGAGGGTAGGACAAAAGATGTCATGCAAGTTCTTTTCCATAAGCACGTATGACTATATTCGGAATACATGCCTACATTACATTGATGAATTGGAGCTAGTTATGTGTCACCCTAGGTTATGACTGTTACATGATCGATCGCATCCGGCATAATTCTCTATCACCGATCCAATGCCTACGAGCTTTCCATATATTGTTCTTCGCTTATTTACTTTTCCGTTGCTATTATTATCATCACTACAAAACACCAAAAATATTACTTTTGCTACCGTTACCTTTTATCACCATTGCCATTACTATCATATTACTTTGCTACTAAATACTTTACTGCAGATATTAAGTTATCCAGGTGTGGTTGAATTGACAACTCATCTGCTAATACTTGAGAATATTCTTTGGCTCCCCTTGTGTCGAATCAATCAATTTGGGTTGAATACTCTACCCTCGAAAACTGTTGCGATCCCCTATACTTGTGGGTTATCAAGACTATTTTCTGGCGCCGTTGCCGAGGAGCATAGCTCTATTCTTTGAGTCACTTGGGATTTATATCAGCTGGTCACTATGAAGAACTTGAAAGACGCGAAAACAAAAATTTATCCCTCAACTATGAGGGGAGGTAAGGAACTGCCATCTAGCTCCGCACTTGATTCACCTTCTGTTTTGAGTAAGCTTGCAACACCTAAACCTGCTTTTGCTATTAATTCTGATACGTCACATATTATTGATGATGCCATTTCTGCTATGCATGATACTTATGATGAAACTATTTCTATGCTTGATACTACTGTGCCACTTGGTGAATTTCTTGATGAACAACTTGCTAGGGCTAGAGAGAATGAAATTATTGAAACTGATAATATTGATGAAAGTGATGATGAAGGCTCTCCTAATAAATATGAATTGCCTGTTGTGCCTGAGGGCTATGTTATGGATGAAGAAACTAAAAGAGACTTTCTTGCATGCAATGATAGAAGTGATCTTAAGAAATTATTAGCTAAGCTTAAACAAAAAACTCCGAATGCTAGAATGAAATATGATCCTGCTTATGCTACTTCACCTATCTTTGTTACTGATAAGGATTATGAATTCTCTATTGATCCTGATATAATTAATTTGGTTGAATCTGACCCTTCTTATGGCTATGAATCTGAAACTGTTGTGGCACATCTTACTAAATTAAATGATATAGCCACCATGTTCACTAATGATGAGAGAACTCGCTACTTTTATATCCTTCAAATATTTCCATTCTCATTAGAGGGTGATGCTAAGATATGGTTTAATTCTCTTGATCCTGGTTGTGTGCGTAGTCCCCAGGATATGATTTATTACTTCTATGCTAAATATTTCCCTGCTCATAAGAAACAAGCTGCCTTAAGGGATATATATAATTTTGTGCAAATTGAAGAAGAGAGTCTCCCACAAGCTTGGGGGAGGCTTCTCCAATTACTTAATGCTTTGCCTGATCATCCTCTTAAGAAAAATGAAATACTTGATATCTTTTATAATGGACTAACCGATGCTTCCAGAGATTACCTGGATAGTTGTGCTGGTTCTGTTTTCAGGGAAAGAACACCAGATGAAGCTGAGATTCTATTGAATAATATGTTGAAAAAAGAAAATAATTGGACACTTCCTGAGCCAGCTCCTAAGCCAACTCCTGAGCCTATTCTTAAACCAACTCTGAAGAAAATGGGTGTTCTATTTCTCAGTCCTGAAGATATGCAAGAGGCAAAGAAATCTATGAAAGAAAAGGGTATTAAAGCTGAAGATGTTAAGAATTTACCTCCTATTGAAGAAATACATGGTCTTAATTTACCGCATGTTGAAGAAATACATGGTCTTGATAACCCAACACAGGTAGTAAAGGTAAATTCTCTCTATAGATATGATAAAGCTGAAATCCCTCCTACTAAGTTTGCTAGCCAATGTTTGGATGAGTTTGATAACTTTATGGTTAGGCAAGAAGACTTCAATGCTTATTTTGGTCAACAATTGAAACAAAATGCTTATATGATTGAACACTTGGGTGATTATATGTCTAGAGTTAAAGGTGAACTTAAACTCATTAGTAAACATGTTTCTATGGTTACCACTCAAGTAGAACAAGTACTTAAAGCTCATAATGATTTGCTCAATGAATTAAATGGTAAGAAAAATGATAATGTTGTTAGAGTTATGACTATAGGTGGTAAAATGACTCAGGAACCTTTGTATCCTGAAGGCCACCCTAAGAGAATTGCGCAAGATTCTCGAAGAAATGATATTGATGCACCTAGTCCTTCTAAGAGGAAGAAAAAGAAAAATGATAGGACTTTGCATGCTTCTAGTGAAGGAAATATGCCCTAGAGGCAATAATAAAGTTATTATTTATTTCCTTATATCATGATAAATGTTTATTATTCATGCTAGAATTGTATTAACCGGAAACATAATACATGTGTGAATATATAGACAAACAGAGTGTCACTAGTATGCCTCTACTTGACTAGCTTGTTAATCAAAGATGGTTATGTTTCCTAACCATAGACATGAGTTGTCATTTGATTAACGGTATCACATCATTAGGAGAATGATGTGATTGACACGACCCATTCCGTTAGCTTAGCACACGATCGTTTAGTATGTTGCTATTGCTTTCTTCATGACTTATACATGTTCCTATGACTATGTGATTATGCAACTCCCGTTTACCGGAGGAACACTTTGTGTGCTACCAAACGTCACAACGTAACTGGGTGATTATAAAGGTGCTCTACAGGTGTCTCTGAAGGTACTTGTTGGGTTGGCGTATTTCGAGACTAGGATTTGTCACTCTGATTGTCGGAGAGGTATCTCTGGGCCCTCTCGGTAATGCACATCACTTAAGCCTTGCAAGCATTGCAACTAATGAGTTAGTTGCGGGATGATGTATTACGGAACGAGTAAAGAGACTTGCCGATAATGAGATTGAACTAGGTATTGAGATACCGACGATCGAATCTCGGGCAAGTAACATACCGATGACAAAGGGAACAACGTATGTTGTTATGCGGTCTGACCGAGAAAGATCTTCGTAGAATATCTAGGAGCCAATATGAGCGTCCAGGTTCCGCTATTGGTTATTGACCGGAGACGTGTCTTGGTCATGTCTACATAGTTCTCGAACCCGCAGGGTCCGCACGCTTAACGTTACGATGGCAGTTTTATTATGAGTTTATGTGTTTTGATGTACCGAAGGTTGTTCGGAGTCCCGGATGTGATCACGGACATGACGAGCAGTCTCGAAATGGTTGAGACATGAAGAGTGATATATTGGAAGCCTATGTTTGGATATCGGAAGTGTTCCGGGTGAAATAGTGAT
Source organism: Triticum urartu (assembly GCF_003073215.2). Classification (NCBI taxonomy): domain Eukaryota; kingdom Viridiplantae; phylum Streptophyta; class Magnoliopsida; order Poales; family Poaceae; genus Triticum; species Triticum urartu. Next base: position 578,670,361 of record NC_053026.1, on the reverse strand, counting down.
TTTACCGGAGTACCAGAGGGGTTACCGGAACCCCCCGGAGGCTATTGGGCCTTATGGGCCCAAGTGGAGGAAGAGGAGAGGCGGCCAAGGGGGAGCCACGCGCCCCTCCCTCCAAGTCCGAATTGGACAAGGAGGGGGTGGGGTGGCGCCCCCCTTTCCTTTCCCCTCTCTCTTCCTTCCCCCCCAAGTCCTAATCCAACTAGGAAAAAGGAGGGGAGTCCTACTCCCGGTGGGAGTAGGACTCCTCCGGCGCGCCTCCTCCTATGGCCGGCCGCAGCCCCCCTTGCTCCTTTATATACGGGGGCAGGGGGGCACCCCATAGACACAACAATTGATCATTGATCTCTTAGCCGTGTGCGGTGCCCCCCTCCACCATAGTACACCTCGATAATATTCTAGCGGTGCTTAGGCGAAGCCCTGCGTCGGTAGAACATCAACATCGTCACCACGCCGTCGTGCTGACGAAACTCTCCCTCAACACTCGGCTGGATCAGAGTTCGAGGGACGTCATCGAGCTGAACGTGTGCTGAACTCGGAGGTGCCGTACGTTCGGTACTTGATTGGTCGGATCGTGAAGACGTACGACTACATCAACCGCATTGTGCTAACGCTTCCGCTTTCGGTCTACGAGGGTACGTGGAAAACACTCTCCCGTCTCGTTGCTATGCATCACCATGATCTTGCGTGTGCGTGGGATTTTTTTTGAAATTACTACGTTCCCCAATAGTGGCATCCAAGCCAGGTTTTATGCGTTGATGTTATATGCACGAGTAGAACACAAGTGAGTTGTGAGTGATATAAGTCATACTGCCACTACTAGGAAAAGGGCTATAGATGGAATTGACACTAATGGCACACCAGACATGTGGTGCGCCATTATTATATACTAATGGCGCACCATGTGTTGGTGCACCATTAGTGTGCAAATACTAATGGCGCACCACGTCCACAGTGCGCCATTAGTAATTTTTTTTAATTTTTTCAAAACTACTAATGGCGCACCACATCCACGGTGCGCATTAGTAAATTTTTTTTTAATTTTTTTTCAAAACTACTAATGGCGCACCGTGGGAGTGGTGCGCCATTACTAGTTGAACTAGTAATGGCGCACCATGCCACGGTGCGCCATTAGTAACTTGGCCCAAACATTTGCCCGAATGCAACCCCCCCCTCGGTGGACCGCCTTTTCAGTTTCAAAAAAAATAAAATAAAATGATAGAAATGTCAAAAAAATAAAAGAAAATAAGATTCCCATGTGATATGTGGTCTAGTTGTTAGCAAAATTTACAAACATGAATTTTCGACTTTTTTGCAAAATCTCTCGAGAATTTGTAAAAATGGGCATAACTTTTGCGTACGAAGTCGGATGAAAAAGTTTTTTATATGAAAAATCATCTACTCGAAAAGTTACATCCGAATTTAACGGGGAGACCCCCGTTAAACATTTTCAAAATCCTCAAAAACCTAACAGAAAAAAGGATACGTGGCTTTTAAGATCTGGAGAGGCAAAAAAATTCAAAAAAATTCAAACTTACTAATGGCGCACCTGCCCATGGTGCGCCATTAGTATCTTCCCGCCTTCAAAATTCAAAATAAGGTAAAAAAATTAAAAAAAGTTACTAATGGTGCACCTACCCATGATGCGCCATTAGTATCTTCCCACCTTCAAAATTCAAAATAAATAAAAAAAATAAAAAAGTTAGTAATGGCGCACCTGCCCACGGTGCGCCATTACTATGTCGTATATATGGCTGGGCGCACCTCCTCCACTCCACCTCTCCTCCACTCCATCTTCTCTCCTCCACTCCATCTCCTCCTCTCCTCCACTCCATCTTCCCTTCTCTCCTCCACCATACTACCCTCCTCCTCTCCGGTGACCTCCTCCTCCTCCTCTCCGGCGACCTCCTCCTCCTCTCCAGCGACCTCCTCCTCTCCGGGGACCTCCTCCTCCCTCCTCTCCTCTCCTCCCCTCACGGTTTCTCCTCCGTCCTCTCCGGTGAGCTCCTCCTCCCTCCTCTCCTCCCATTCCCTCATGGTTTCTCCTTCCTCCTCTCCGATGCTTCGGTGAACTCCTCTCCGGCGACCTCCTCCTCCTCTCCGGCGATGTAGGCGAGCGCCTCTCCGGTGACCTCCTCCTCTCCGGCGAACTCCTCTCCAGTAAAAGAACACGGAAAAAGAACGTACAAGATCCAAAAACAGGAACAAAATTTGAAATAATATCGTGCCAAAAAACAAGCAAAAAATGGGCAAAAAAATCATGATCCAGATCCAAATTCAAAATTCAAAAATAGCAATGGCGCATGGTGGGGGTTACACGGTGCGCCACTACTATTTTCCCGCCTTCAAAATTCAAAAATACTAATGACGCACCATGGCCTATACTAATGGCGCACCAGTGGTGCGCCATTAGTATACCAGATACTAATGGCGCACCAGTGGTGCGCCATTAGTAAAAAATACTAGTGGCGTGATACTAATGGCGCACCAGTGATGCACCATTAGTAGGCAAAACTGGTGCGCCCTTAGTAGCCCTTTTCCTAGTAGTGTGCTTACCAGCATGTCATACTTTGGATCGGCGGTATTGTTGGATGAAGCGGCCCGGACCAACATTACGCGTACGCTTACGCGAGACTGGTTCTACCGACGTGCTTTGCACATAGGTGGCTAGCGGGTGTCAGTTTCTCCAACTTTAGTTTAACCGAGTGTGGCTACGCCCGGTCCTTGCGAAGGTTAAAACATCACCAACTTGACAAACTATCATTGTGGTTTTTGATGCGTAGGTAAGAACGGTTCTTGCTAAGCCCGTAGCAGCCACGTAAAACTTGCAACAACAAAGTAGAGGACGTCTAACTTGTTTTTGCAGGGCATGTTGTGATGTGATATGGTCAAGACATGATGCTATATTTTATTGTATGAGATGATCATGATTTGTAACCGAGTTATCGACAACTGGCAGGAGCCATATGGTTGTCGCTTTATGGTATGCAATGCAATCGCCCTGTAATGCTTTACTTTATCACTAAGCGGTAGAGATAGTCATAGAAGCATAAGATTGGCGAGACAACAACGATGCTATGGTGGAGATCAAGGTGTCGCGCCGGTGACGATGGTGATCATGATGGTGCTTCGGAGATGGAGATCACAAGCACAAGATGATGATGGCCATATCATATCACTTATATTGACTGCATGTGATGTTTATCTTTTATGCATCTTATCTTGCTTTGATTGACGGTAGCATTATAAGATGATCTCTCACTAAATTTCAAGATAAAAGTGTTCTCCCTGAGTATGCACCGTTGCCAAAGTTCATCGTGCCCAGACACCACGTGATGATCGGGTGTGATAAGCTCTACGTCCATCTACAACGGGTGCAAGCCAGTTTTGCACACGCAGAATACTCAGGTTAAACTTGACGAGCCTAGCATATGCAGATATGGCCTCGGAACACTGAGACCGAAAGGTCGAGCGTGAATCATATAGTAGATATGATCAACATAGTGATGTTCACCATTGAAAGCTACTCCATTTCACGTGATGATCGGTTATAGTTTAGTTGATTTGGATCACGTGATCACTTAGAGGATTAGAGGGATGTCTTTCTAAGTGGGAGTTCTTAAGTAATATGATTAATTGAACTTAAATTTATCATGAACTTAGTACCTGATAGTATCTTGCTTGTCTATGTTGTTTGTAGATAGATGTCCCGTGCTGTTGTTCCGTTGAATTTTAATGTGTTCCTTGAGAAAGCAAAGGTGAAAGATGATGGTAGCAATTACACGGACTGGGTCCGTAACTTGAGGATTATCCTCATTGCTGCACAGAAGAATTACATCCTGGAAGCACCGCTGAGTGCCAGGCCTGCTGCTGATGCAACTGCAGACGTTAAGAACGCCTGACAGAGAAAAGCTCATGACTACTCGATAGTTCAGTGTGCCATGCTTTACGGCTTAGAACCGAGACTTCAATGACGTTTTGAACGTCATGGAGCATATGAGATGTTCCAGGAGTTGAAGTTAATATTTCAAGCAAATGCCCGGATTGAGAGATATGAAGTCTCCAATAAGTTCTACAACTGCAAGATGGAGGAGAATAGTTCTGTGAGTGAGCATATACTCAGAATGTCTGGGTACCATAATCACTTGACTCAGCTGGGAGTTAATCTTCCGGTTGATAGTGTCATTGACAGAGTTCTTCAATCACTGCCACTAAGCTACAAAAGCTTCATGATGAACTATAATATGCAAGGGATGAATAAGACAATTCCCGAGCTCTTCGCAATGCTAAAAGCTGCGGAGGTAGAAATCAAGAAGGAGCATCAAGTGTTGATGGTCAATAAGACCACCAGTTTCAAGAAAAAGGGTAAAGGGAAGAAGAAGGTGAACTTCAAGAAGAACATCAAGCAAGTTGCTGCTCAGGAGAAGAAACCCAAGTCTGGACCTAAGCCTGAGACTGAGTGCTTCTATTGCAGGCAGACTGGTCACTGGAAGCGGAACTGCCCCAAGTATTTGGCGGATAAGAAGGATGGCAAGGTGAACAAAGGTATATGTGATATACATGTTATTGATGTGTACCTTACTAGAGCTCGCAGTAGCACCTGGGTATTTGATACTGGTTCTGTTGCTAATATTTGCAACTCGAAACAGGGACTACGGATTAAGAGAACACTGGCAAAAGGACGAGGTGACGATGCGCGTGGGAAATGGTTCCAAAGTCGATGTGATCGCGGTCGGCACGCTACCTCTACATCTACCTTCGGGATTAGTATTAGACCTAAATAATTGTTATGTGGTGCCAGCATTGAGCATGAACATTACATCTGGATCTTGTTTGATGCGAGACGGTTTTTCATTTAAATTAGAGAATAATGGTTGTTCTATTTATATGAGTAATATCTTTTATGGCCATGCACCCTGGAAGAGTGGTCTATTTTTGATGAGTCTCGATAGTAGTGATACACATATTCATAATGTTGAAGCCAAAAGATGCAGAGTTGATAATGATAGTGCAACTTATTTGTGGCACTGCCGTTTAGGTCATATCAGTGTAAAGCGCATGAAGAAACTCCATACTGATGGACTTTTGGAACCACTTGATTATGAATCACTTGGTACTTTCGAACCGTGCCTCATGGGCAAGATGACTAAAATGCCATTCTCCGGTACTATGGAGAGAGCAACAGATTTGTTGGAAATCATACATACAGATGTATGTGGTCCGATGAATGTTGAGGCTCGTGGAGGATATCGTTATTTTCTCACCTTCACAGATGATTTAAGCAGATATGGGTATATCTACTTGATGAAGCATAAATCTGAAACATTTGAAAAGTTCAAAGAATTTCAGAGTGAAGTTGAAAATCATCGTAACAAGAAAATAAAGTTTCTATGATCTGATCGTGGAGGAGAATATTTGAGTTACGAGTTTGGTCTACATTTGAAACAATGCGGAATAGTTTCGCAACTCACGTCACCTGGAACACCACAGCGTAATGGTGTGTCCGAATGTCGTAATCGCACTTTACTTGATATGGTGCGATCTATGATGTCTCTTACAGATTTACCACTATTGTTTTGGGGTTATGCTTTAGAGACGGCCGCATTCACGTTAAATAGGGCACCATCAAAATCCGTTGAGACGACGCCTTATGAACTGTGGTTTGGCAATAAACCAAAGTTGTCGTTTCTTAAAGTTTGGGGCTGCGATGCTTATGTGAAAAAGCTTCAACCTAATAAGCTCGAACCCAAATCGGAGAAATGTGTCTTCATAGGATACCCAAAGGAGACCGTTGGGTACACCTTCTATCATAGATCCGAAGGCAAGAAATTCGTTGCTAAGAATGGATCCTTTCTAGAGAAGGAGTTTCTCTCGAAAGAAGTGAGTGGGAGGAAAGTGGAACTTGATGAGGTAACTATACCTGCTCCACTATTGGAAAGTAGTTCATCACAGAAACCGGTTTCTGCGACGCCTACACCAATTAGTGAGGAAGTTAATGATGATAATCATGAAACTTCATATCAAGTTGTTACTGAACCTCGTAGATCAACCAGAGTAAGATCCGCACCAGAGTGGTACAGTAATCCTGTTCTGGAAGTTATACTACTGGATCATGATGAACCTACGAATTATGAAGAAGCGATGGTGAGCCCAGATTCCGCAAAATGGCTTGAGGCCATGAAATTTGAGATGGGATCC